>NW_026000108.1:51034053-51045456 GCF_001458135.2 Marmota marmota marmota | reverse complement strand
GAATGCATTACAATTCTTATTACACATATAGAGCACAATTTTTCATCTCTGTATATAAAGTATATTCACGCCAATTCATGTCTTTATACATGTACTTTGGTTTTTCTTTTTGCATTACAATTATTAATACACATATATACCACAATTTTTCATATCTCTGTTTGTATATAAAGTATGTTGACACCCAATTCTTCATACATGTACTTTGTATAATGATGTCCATCACATTCCACCATCCTTGCCAATCCCCTGCCCCCTTTTCCCCTCCCACCCCTCTTCCCTATCTAGAATTCACCTAATCCTCTCATTCAGCCCTTTTTTTAATTTCAATTTTTTATTTATGTTAATTAGTTACATATGACAGTACAGTGATCTTGACTTATCATACATTTGAATCAGATGGGGTATAATTTCTCATTTTTCTGAGTGTACAGGTTGCAGAATCACATTGGTCATGCAGTCACGTATATACATACAGCAATAATAATGTCTATTTTATTCTGCTGTCCTTCCTATCCCCACTTCCCCTCCCCTACCCTCCCATCACTTCTCTCTACTCAATCTAATGTGACACACTTCTTTTTTTCCCTCACATCGTCATACATGTATTCTGTATAATGATGAGGGTCTCCTTCCATCTTCCATGCAATTCCCCTTCTCCTTCCCTTTCCCTCCCACCTCTCTTCCCTATTTAGTGGTAATCTTCTTCTCATGCTCTTCCTCCCTACCCCATTTTGAGTCACTCCCTTATATCAGAGAAGACATTCAGCATTTGTTTTTTAGGGATTGGCTAACTTCACTTAGCATAATCTGCTCTAATGCCATCCATTTGCCTGCAAATGCCACGATCTTGTTATTTTTTAGTGCTGAGTAATATTCCATTGTGTACAAATGCCATTTTTTTTTAAATCCATTCATCAATTGAAGGGCATCTAGGTTGGTTCCACAGTCTAGCTATTGTGAATTGTGCTGCTATAAACATTGATGTGGCTGTGTCCCTGTAGTATGCTCTTTTTAGGTCTTTTGGGTATAGTCCAAGAAGAGTAATAGTTGGGTCAAATGGTGGTTCCATTTCCAGCTTTCCAAGGAATCTCCATACTGCTTTCCAAATTGGCTGCACCAATTTGCAGTCCCACCAGCAATGTATCAGTGTACCTTTTTCCTCGAATCCTCACCAGCACTTGTTGTTGTTTGACTTCATAATAATTTGATTCAGATGTTTTATAATGATTCTGTAGATGACAGAAGAGATTTGGACTGAAGATATAAATTTAAGACTATTATGGTTTAGATATTAGATATTTCCCCCAAACTCATGTGTGATACAATGCAAGAATGTTCATAGATGAAATGGTAAGATTATGAGAGCCTTAAGTCACTCAGTGAATTAATTGCCTAATGAGGATTAACTGAGTGGTGGTTGAAGGCAGGTAGAGTATGGCTGAAGGGGGTGAGCATTGGGGGCATGCTTTTCAGGTATATATTTTGTATCTGTTAAGTAGAGTCTCTTTGTTTCCTGGAGTGACAGCTTGTACTGCTTGCCTCTGCCACACTCTTCTGTCTTGATGTTCTGGACATTAGGAGCCCAGAGGAATGGAGCCAGCTGTCTATGGACTGAGACCTCGGAAACCATGAGCACCCAAGTCAAGTTTTCCTCTTTAAAATTGTTCTTTTCATCACAGTGATAAAAAAGATGATTAAAACAAATTATTGTTATTATATATAGATAATAGTTAATGCTATAAGATATGTTAGAGTTGAATAAATTTACAATTTTTTGAATAAGTAGAAAATTGAAGAGGTATGTTCTATTGCTTAGATAAATGAAACAATTAAAAAAAAATGATTCCTGGATACCCAACAATCTCCAGACATTCAAGAAAAGAAACAATATAAATATTTTTAAAAAGAAATGAAATCAGAGGATATAAAGATAACATGATGAATAAAACAGAAATATTAAAATTATCTAATTAAATATATTTGAGAAAATATTGCAGCTATAAAACAAGAATATGATGCTATGCAAACAAACCAGAGATGGGCCAGGAACAGAAAACTTCCATAAGTGTCCTGCTGGATGCGTAAAAATGAACTAGAACATACTGTCATATTTTAGAACACTAAGGGTAAGGAGATAATCATGAAAGCTTTGTGGATAAAGACAAAAGAGATGAAAAATAAATGAGACTGGCAACAGGAAATGCTTAAAAGATCTAAAGAAAAATGGCTTTCAACCTAGAATTCTTTTTAAAAAATATTTCTTTAGTTGTAGATGGACACAATGTCTTTATTTATTTATTTATGTATTTTTATGTGGTGCTGAGGATCAAACCCAGTGCCTCCATGTGTGAGGCAAGCACTCTATCACTGAGCTACTGTCCCAGCCCTCAACCTAGAATTCTGTACCAGCAAACATTTTATTTTGCTCATTCAAGCATTCAGATAATAAATTTATTTTTAACTTTTTCTTTGAATATTAGTTGAAGTAATAGTCTCATGTTGAAACAAATGGGACTCCAGGAATTTAATACTTTTCTCAGAAATTTAGAATAATTTAAAGAAGTGATATAGGTAATTAATAAATATGCATATACTAAGCAAGTTAGTAATTGTAGGAAAAAATAGAATCATAATAATCTCTACAAGACAAAAAAAGTCCTACTCATAGCCCAGTATGTGGTTGGATGGTAAATAAAATCTCCAACATTATACAGTCTTTACTGATTTTCAAAATTTAGAATCAATCCTTAAGTACAATGGAAATTTGGTCCTAATTATAGAACTAACTGTAAATATTACTAATACAGAAATGTAAAAAGTAGAAATGACCAAAATTAGAAGCTAGACAATAAGAAAGGGTAAGATAGTCTCATATAAGAGCGGTTATATTTTTTAAAATAAGTAATAAAGCTATATACAGATTTTTAGTTATGAATTAAACAAATAAAGGAACTAATAATATTACAATATTGTGGCAGGGAGCAGAGGTCAAGAGGTAATAGACTTTAGTGTAAATTTTGTATCCTTGAATAGCTCAGTGAGAAGGCAATTAAGTCTAAATTTGATTATAATTCCTGCTTTGCTCTGTTTTATGTAGCTATACCAACATAGAAGAGTGTGGTACTTTGTAAAGAAAAAAAGATATAGCTAGCTCATAGTTTTGGTTCAAAGACTAAGGCCAGGTGGCACCATCAATTTAGCCTCTGGTGAGTATCTTTTGGTTGTACCACAACATGGTAGATGGCATTATGGTAGAAGTATGTAAAAGAGGGAAAAATCACAGTGAAGCTGGAGGTATTCAGAGACCATCTTTGTTCTATTTATAACAACCTGCTCTCAAGGGTGCTAACCAGGATCTTACAAGAACTACATTAATCTCTTCTGGTGGTGGCATCTTCGATGATCTATCTTCTATTAGGCTCTGCCTCTAGAGTTTCCACCATCCCCTACCACCACCTCAGTGGGAATCAAGCTTCCAGCACATAAACCTCAAACTGCATCCAAATCATAGTTTTCTTCCTTTTGTCCTAAAAGTTTATGTCTTGGAACCAACTAAGTCCTGTGAGAACTATAGTAATACCCGCTAAAGGAGTCACCCCCATGAAATAGCTGTTTTCTACCTGGTCCCGCCCCTTAGAGGTTCTAACACCTCCATCATTTCCACAGATGAAATGAGGCTTCTCATTCATAAAACTCTGGGGGATATATGCAAAAGATATCCAAACAGTAGCACCTTGCCAAAAAATGTTTGTGTGAGTGTATAATTCATAAAATGAATCACAGGAAAAAGAAACCAATAATGACAAAAATTTTTACCTTTTAGGAATAAAACTAAACTTTGGGAAAGGAAGATAAGAACTGATAATTTTAATTATGAGTTGTTTTATACATTTTGATTTTTTTTCATGTGAGCATTAACTTAATAAAAAGGAATTTAAATTTTTCAAAACCATACCAAAAGTTAAAAGCTTTATTGGACAATTTTAAGTATTTCAATTTGAAATTCCTATATAGAACTTGTATATTTGCATATGATGTAGAAGCTATTTAAGTTTTCTTATTTTTTATATATATGCATGCACATATATGCTTTATATACACACATACATTTGCATAAATGCATATATATGTAGTACATTATATAAATAAGTATGTATATATTACATATACATATAATATAAGCCTTTATCTGGGCTATGTTGGGAGGTTTTAATGTAATTATGTAAATGGTATAAAAGAGATACAAATGGAATACTTTTCTGTTCTTGTTCCTTATTCCACTGCATTGTGAAGCTCATCATGTATAGCTTGCTTTTATGTTAATATGGATTTATTATAAAAAATACTGAAAGATTCTGCTTCGTACAGTATATTATTGTGCTCTTTTTGGGACTGTTAAACAAAGGTGGTACAATATATGTTTTAGTTTTAGATTTGATTATAAATACCAGACTATTAGATGTTGCAGACAGTTATTCAGAATTTTTCTTTGTTCAGAATGGCTAATGTCTTATAATACATTTGAAGGAAGAAAAAAAAATTCATGTTCTGTTAATGTGGACTGTGCTGGTGGCTGTTAAGCTTGCCTGTTTTACTGGAGCAAAGACGTCATTATGAAAAACTGAGGGCTTCAGAGGGGAATGATTCTCAGGGTTAGTCTCCTGTGTTAACCCTTCTCCACCATTTTTCATGCAACCTTCAGGTTGGAGCAATTCACCCTGAGCAATGAGAAAGTAAAAAATCTCATTTTCCCCCCTATGCCTCTGGCAGAAGACTATGAGCACTCTTCAATTCTGTTTTCGTACTTTGGATTTCTATCTATCAGAGATTTGTGAGAGCAGTTTTGAAAGTCTTTGTTTTCTGTACTTCTAGTTCTGGTATTATCTGTGAAGATATTCCCTTAAAAATGTCAACAAAACATCCTGTGCAGAATATAACTGAGATATAATTTAATTTTCATTAGCTAAATTTTACTAAGCAAGTTATTTGTTTAGACACATCCCTGAAACAAGAGGTTACTAAATATGTCTGATTTGATTAATACATTTGGCCCCAAAATAAAAAGTTCAAAAGAGAAATGCAATCTTTTCTGAGTGATTGTAAACAACATTTATGGTCTCTTCTCTTTCATTTGCCTTCATGACAATTTCTCTACATGTACCTGAAATCCTTAGTTTCCAGGATTCATATACATTTGTTCAATGATTATTCTTTTACAGGAATGTGTGATGGGTCACCATGCTGATGCCTCAGTGAGCTTTGACAATTTTGAATTTTAATCTTCATGATCTCTTAAGTCTTTTAAATCCTCAACTTTCCCAATATATTCAAATTCCTTAGGGAAATGGTTGATAACCTGCCTATATTAATGATCTCAGTTTGGGATTTTTCTTTTTGCTTTAGTCAGCTTGTGTTTCTATATAACAGAATACAACAAACCTGGTGGCTTAACAAACATTTCTTTCTCACAGTTTAAAGACTAAGAAGTCCAAGCTGAAGATGGCAACAGATTCCTGGTGAGGGACCCCTTCCTGCTTGCAGATAACTAGTTTCTCATTGTGTCCTCACATGGTAAAGAAATAGAGAGTTATGATCTCTTTTCTTCCTTTTACAAGGATCTTGATTGCACGATGGGGTTCCTACCCTCATATCCTCTTCCAAATCTACTTACTTCTCAAATGACCTCCCTCCAAATACTCTCACATTTAGGTTAGGGATGCAACATATGAATTCTAGGGGGAATAAAAACATTCAGTCTACAGAACTCTGCCCTTTGTACCCCCAATTTTATGTCATTCTTGGATATAAAATATATTAATTGAATTTAACAACCTCCCAATTTTTTTATTAATTCCAGCATCAACTCTAAAATCTGAAGGCCAAAGTCAATCATTTAAGTATTGTCTAAATTGAGTACAGGTGAGACTTGAGATATATTTTACCCTGAGGTAAAATTTCTCTCTAGCTGTTAATCTGTGAAAGCAGATAAGTTTTGTGCTTCCAAAATAAAATGGCAGGACTGGCTTGGGAAAGATGTTCCATTCCAACAGGGAAAGACTGGAAAGAAGAAATGGGTAATGGATTCCCAAGCTCTACAACCTAGAAGGAGAAAAGCCATTACATCTTGAGGCTCAAGAATATTCCTCTGGTACAGTGCCTTTCCCTTCAGACTCATTGGGGTGGCTATATCACCTCCATAGCTTAGCAGGACCCATTGGCTCTGTGGAGAACTGTCCTTGTGGCTTGCTGAGAGGGTGCACCCGAGTGGGCACAGTCCTACTTTTTGATACAAGGAGGAGGCAGCCTTTCCTATGGGCCTGTGGTGCATATAGTAGTTCTCATGATCTTTCAGTCACCTTTAGAGTTTTTTCCTCCCATTTCTTTTTGAAGAATAATGCATATTCACAGCCTTCCCTCATTTGCTCCTATTTTCCCTATTTAATCATATCTGGCAGTGTTTCTGCTTGTACAATCCCATTTCTATTCCTGGCTTTTGCTGAGATGTCTATGGTTTACATTCACACTAGTAGCCATATCCAATGTACAACCAGTTATACATTGGTGTCCTCTTAAAAGTATTCTTTCTTAGTTTTTGCACTGGGACAGGTTGAGAATTTTCTAATACTTCAGCACTTCTTCTTTTCCCCTTTTTCTTAACAGTTCCTTCTTTGATTCATTTACTAAAATCAGTCAGGAGGAACCATGCCATTACTTCAATACTTTGCCTAGAAATCTGTTGGACTAAATTTCCTATTCCATCACTCATAAGTTTTACCTTTCATAAAACACTAGAATACAGTTCAACTATTTTTTTTTCTACTTTATAAGAAGGATTTTCTTCTTTCCAATGTCTAATAATGTATACCTCATTTCCATCTGAAACCTTATCAGAATCTCCCTTGATGTTCACATTTTTAGTACACACAATAAAACTCAGCCTCTACCAATTACCCAGTTCCAAAGTCATTTCTACATATCTATTTGTTTGTTTCAAAAACATCTAGCTTCTTTGGAACAAAATCTGTACGAGTTAGGGTTATCCAAAGAAATGTTATCTTTAGAATATTAAAGGTAGAGCTGGGGAAGGGGAGAGTGAGAGAGATAAGGAATGGATTCACATGATTTTGGAGGACTAGGAATCCCACATTCTTCAGTTAGCAAGCTGGAAACCCAGGAGAGCTACTGCAGTATTTTTCAATCCAAGTCCAAAGACCCCCAAATCAGGAGAACTAGTGGTATAGTTCTAGTTTGCATCTGAAACTCTAAATACCAGGAGGACAAATAGTATATGTCCCAGGGAAAGGGGTTGAGAAGACAAATATCCTGGTTTAACAGTCAGGTGGAAGGAAGGAGGAAGAGAGGGAGGAAGGGAGGAAGGGGCCAGCAGAGGAGAGGGGAGGGAAGGGGAGAGGGAAAGAAGGGAGGGAAAAGAGAATTCCCTTCCTTCACCTTTTCATGGTTCTGCTCTATTGAGGCCCTCAAAGATTGGCTGATGCCTGCCTACATTGCAGAGGACGATCTGCTTTATTCAATCTTTCAGTTCAAATGCTAATATCATCCAGAAACAATTTCTCAGACATACCTAGAAATAATATGTAATCAAATGTCTGCATATACTGTCTCAGTGAAGTTGTTACACAAAATTAACTATGATGCCTTTTTATTTTATTGGATCACTGATTCCCAGTCTATGATTGACCATGTGCTTCTATTTTTTATTTAGCACTGAAGATTTTAGAAAACTATTTCTGCTACCACTTATTTTCAACCAGGCAGGTCTTGGTTATAAGGAAGTAATTGTAAAGTCAACCATGCTGGCCTCTACACCATCTCTGACTATAAGCTTTGGTGAAATATGATACATACTTTTTGATTCCTAACTTCGAATTTATAATCTTCCTAGACATATATAAAATATCTTGAGCTTAAGGTACCTACACATATTATATGTGTATTTTAGATGCTCTTTGGGAGAAATTAAGATATTATTCTTAAAAGTATCACTTGGCAACAAAGAGAAAAATATTGTATTTGCCATCAAGAAGGTATAATTTCTCTGGGAATTTTGTATTTCATTTTCATTTTTTCTATTAATTTTCTATTTTCTCTTGAGCTATTATACCAATAGCTGAAGAAAACTGTGGAAGCTTTAAGAATTTAGTAAATACATACACTTAATAACTTTTAAGCTTTTCCAGAATAATTTGAGAAGAGTTATATTATTCATTATCCTTTCTTTGAAGACATCAAACTTCAAAACAACAGCAAATGGTTTTGCCAAAAATTATTTCTAAGATTAAATGGCAAAGGCTCTTCTTCCCTTGAGCATATTTGGAAATTGTCCTCTCATGGTCTCTGAATGTATGCTCATATTAAAATAGCACACAAATAAAAGAATTTTTTTTTATTAACTAAAGCAGGGATGGTAATTAAATCACTGTCTTTATACATGCCATCAAATTAAAGAGAAACTTTTGGGTGTACATTTGCATTGCACATGACTTTTTGGTGCTAAGTCATGAAATGTGTTATGAAAAAGTTTAAAGTTTGCTAGTTTAATCATTGATTCTCATAAAGTAGTATAGTAAAGGTATTCTTAATGTATTAATCTAGAAAAAATGAAAAATAGGCCCCCAAATCGAACAAGCAAACAAAAACAATGTGCCTGATATAGGTATGGAAAATTTGGAATTCTATAGATATCCCAGATAAATAATAGACATTTAAAAAGGATTGCCAAGCAAATGCAATAGATATGTGATATAGTTATTCTCATTTTACTAAATCTCCTTTTGAAAGACAGTGGGCTTTTTTTCATGTCCATTCTTCCCTCTTTGACCTTGGTGCTATAAAGACATTCAGCAACTGTTCCTATGTGATGGGGAAAATACCTGATTGGGCAAGTATGTACTTTATGAAATGTGATATAGCATCAATCATCATTAACCCAAATATCCCCATCACATGCAGGGCCTGACCCCATCACATCTGGTTTCCTGTTTGAAAATCCTTCACTTTGTGGAAGTTTTGCTGATAACAATGCTCTGAATGATCTCTAGGCAATGGAAACTGACAGAAGATGAATTATCTGTCACTCAGGAGGATGCCCTGACCATGGAAACAATCAAGTACAACTGTCTATTATTATTATTTTTTTCCCTTTGGCTTTCTTTATTTCTTGGATTAGATTCTAGCTCAGCATCTGCTTTAAAAGCCTATTGAAAAATCTCAAGAGAAAATATGAAATAGAAAATTCCTAGAGAAATTATTCCAAGTTCATGGCAAATGCAATATTTTTTCTCTTTGTTGTCAAGTGATACTTTTAATAATAATATCTTAATTTCTCCCAAAAAAGCATCTAAAAATATACATATAACATGTATGGGTATCTTAAGCACAGATATTTTTGTTATATGTCTGGGCAGATTGCAAATTTGTGGTTAGAAATCACTAATTTTATTCTCCTACTGAAAAATCTTAGATAATGAACAGTGTGGTATCAGTAACTGAAGATGGCCACATATTTGATCTCAACAATTAAAACAAACTATCACTCAAAATAGACCAAAAGAATTAGTTTTGCTTACTAAATACTAATTCTATGCTTTTGTACAAAGAAACCATAATACTACCTTCTCTTCATAAAAACAGGTAAAGCACCACTATTGCAGTGAGGTAACAGAAAATCATCTTTATTTGTTATGGTTTGGATATGAGGTATCTCTGAAAATCCCATGTTAGGCAAGGCAGGAATGTTCAGAGGTGAAACAATTAGATTATGAAAGCTGTAACATAATTAGTGGATTAATCCATTTCATGATTTAATAATTTGAATGGATGACTGGGTGGTAACTGAAGGCAAGTGGGATATGGCTGGAGGAAATAGATCACTGGGGTGTGCCTTTGGGGTTATATTCTCTCCCTGTATCCTTGCTCTGTCTTTCTGCTCTCTGGCTTCCATGAGCTGAAAAGCTTTCCTCTGCCAGGATGTTCTGCTTCACCTTGAGCCCAGAGCATTGTAATTGCTGAGCGTGGACTGAAACTCTGAAACTTTAATTCCCAGGTTTGACTTCTGAACCACTTATTAATCTTATCACTGGAGATATATAAAACGAGAATTTTAAAACCCATTTGGTAGGTGAGAAACTGAGACAAAGGTGCTTTAAGTGACTTGACATTTTTCACATTGCTATTCAGTGAGTGAGAATTAATACAGGTCTCTTTTTCTGTTGTTGTTCCCATGCATTTACCCCTGTACCCTAAAGGTCATCCAAGGAGTTAATTTCATATTAACGGAATTCTCTAACAGTGGATTCTTTCCTGTCACATAGCAGTTTAGTTATTCTTTATTTGGATGTAATCGAAATAAAGTCAATATAATCTTAGATGATGAGATAAATGTATCCCAAACAAGCACACTGATATCTGATATGCATAATGAATTAATGTTCTTGATGCTTAGGATAACAACTAATGGTGCATCTCTTCCCAGTTAGTGAATTAGAAAGCCAGGCATTCATCCAAATATGCAGATGTTTAGCCTTGTGTAGTCCAAACCTCTGAATGACTGACACAGTTTTCCCTTTGAATTAAATTATTTGGTTTTAAACAGTGGCAGAGTATCAGAAAGATAATTATATGACTTTAAAAAGAATTCCTTCAATCTTGACCAACAGCAGCTTGAGTTGCATAGGGAAAATTGTATTTTATAGTTTTAATTATTAATTTTATATTGTACTTATAGAAACTTTAATTAGTCCTTTTGACTTTTCTAGTTATCTTCTACTGAACAGCAATTAAGGTCCTCAGTTCTGTTTACCAGATGGAGGAGTTTAAGTGATCTCAACAATTAAAACAAAACTTCTTAGTTTTCTCTGCTTCTCTTTTTCCTATTCAATCTGGTCAGAAAATCATAAAATATTCAATGCAACATTTGAAATTAGAGAATTGTAGACTTGTCTCTTGAAATAGGTTAGAATATATCAAGCATTTTATTTGTAGTCTTGCTTCCTAAATGTTTACAGTAAAAATGGAGAGGCAGCTTTATTGTATTTTTGCTAAATTCATTAGGCCTTCTATTCAGTCTGTTAATTGTCCCCTCCTGTTGTGTGGTCTTAATGAAAAGAATCCATTTTTAACCAGCACCTTCCATTGTGGCCCTGACGTTACCATGGAAATGAAATAGCTTGTACTGAAATTGTCTGCTGTACATATTTACAGAACATTAGGTAACACCTGGGCATTAAAATCTTGCAATACAATAGGTTTTTATTTTTTAAACTTGCCAGCAATACCATTTTTCTTTCACATTAGTTTCTATCCATTGTGGTAGATGGACATTCAAGTAATAATTACCAGTAGGTTGGCAGTCTAATTATATATATATATATATATATATAT
>NW_026000108.1:50999047-51034029 GCF_001458135.2 Marmota marmota marmota | reverse complement strand
TTATTTAAAATATTATATATATTTTAAATTAGGTTGTCAGTCTAATTATATATATATATTTATTTAATATTATATATATTTTAAATTAAAAAATACTATATATATGTATTTCATATATGTAATATAAATATCAGATATAATATGTATATATAACAAGAAGAAAAGTACTAGAATCTTTATAACATGAAAAGAGCAAAATTAATCTTAATGTATTTTATGATACCACAAATGTATGTTATTATCTTAGAAAGTGTCACAAATATATAATTATATTTCTATTAAATATTTGTGTTTGCCTACTAGGTAGATGCTGTGATACTAGTTCAGGATACAAAGATGGATAGGATACCTTCCCTGACCTCAGGGAGTTCATATTCTAGAAAAATATAACAAGTAAAAGTATGTAGGTAAATGTCTTCCAACTCAGCCCAGGAGGCAGAAAGTAATTTCACATTTAAATTGCTAGGAAAGGAATAAAGATAAAATGTCAATTATTCCCTTCTCTTTTTTGATATGATTTTTAGATGCTTTCATGCCAGACCTTGGTATATCATGGATGGTAAGAGAAACTACAATCCCTGCCATGGAAACAATCAAGTACAACTGTTTATTATTATTATTATTTTTCCCTTTGGCTTTCTTTGTTTCTTGGATTATCATGCCTTTTGGCCTCTTGGTAATGCATTTGTGCCTTTCCTTTATCATTTTACTGCATTTCACACATTAATTTTTAACAATTATTTAATTCCCTCAATTGATAATCAGTTCCCACATTGCAGTAGACAATATTAAATTGTACCTTTCTGAGGTTATCTGACTGTCAGAATTGTTACATCAAAATTTTTATTTATCTTAATAATACTTTATTTTGTTCTTTAAAAATAGAAATAACTTTCCTATTCAAAGTTAATATTCTTTACCCATGGTCTGGACTCTATATATTCAACTGCATTTAGGCCGAAAACTGCATTTGGCCATGGAAATACTGTTCTTCATGTTGTCACTACGGCACTGATAGCAGCATTTAACACAGTCCCAAAGGAACTCTTGTGCTGTCTCCATAGTGTTACCACTCACCAGGGCAGGATTTTAGGAAACCTCAGAACTCCTCATATCCCCCACTGTCCTAACACTGTGCCACCACTGCTCTTCTTATCATTACACAGTTTTAAGAGACCACACCCAGGAAGGAGACTGTAGATCAAGTTTATTCCCCACATTCCTCAGAAAAAAATCAGAATTAAAATCATGTTCTGCCTTGATCACAAACTCAAGTCTAAGCCTCCTGGACCACCCACCATGGTTTCAGCTTCTTGTGGCTCTGTGTTTGATTCCCAGTTTGATTCGGTCTTTCTGCCTTCCCCATTTGTCCACACCCTTCCACTGTGTTCTCTACAAAAATCTCCTGCATCTTTTTATCTCAATAGTTTCTCACTGTTATCTCTAGAGGAAGCTCAGATATCCTCTTAGACCAACTCTGAGTTGTGACAGCTTTTCTTCCATGCTTCATGTAACATGAGGTCCCAGGGTAGATTGGATGCCATTTTTTGCTTCTGATCATTTCTCCCTGACTCCCAGACTACTGTCTTTACTGTTTTGTTTTCCCTTTTTGTCAAAACCTGTAGTTCATTTGATGCACATGACTATTGATGCTTCTATACTCTTGAGCACTTAATTTGCAATCTTCCAATCTTCCAATCCCTGGAGATTTTATTGCTTTCTCTATGTCTGTTATTTTTCTTAGTATCTGAAACATATTTGTAGACATTTTTATTAAAATCCTGCACCCTCAGTTGATTCAATTCATTATATTCAATGGTTATATCTTCTCAACTTATTCTGAATTATGCAGTTTTAGATCTTATTCTCAATTTGCCCTAACCCAGGAAGGGCAATTTTCATAAAATTTTGGTAATAGGAATTCCATTCTCTGATCATCAGGTACTTTGAACTCACATATGCTTCTCCAATTCTTCCCCCACAAGTAACCTCTGACCATGTCACTTTTCAAGTTTATATTGTCTTGATGGTACTGGGGATTGAACCCAGCAGTGCCCTACCACTGAAATATATCTTTAACATTTTTTTCAAAATTCTTAAAATTTGTTCTAATTAGTTATATATGATAGTAGAATGCATTTTGACACATCATATATAGATGTAGTACAACTTCTCATTCTTCTGGTTGTATATGATGTAGAATTTCACTGGTTGTGTAGTCATATATGTCCATAGGCTAATAATATCTGATTCATTCTACTATCTTCCTACCCCCTTATCCACTTCCTTCCTTTCACTCCTCTCTGCCTAATCCAGAGTACCTCTATTCTTTCCTAGCCCAGGCTCTTTCTTGTGAATTAGCATTTGTATATCAGAGAGAACATTCCACCTTTGATATTTTTGTATTGGCTTATTTCACTTAGTATGATATTCTCTAGCTCCATTCATTTACCTACAAATGCCATCATTTCATTCTTCTTTAAAGCTGAGTAATATTCCAGTGATTATATATATATCATGTTTTCTTTGTCTATTCATTTGTTGAAGGGCATATAGGTTGGTTCCATATTTTAGCTATTGTGAATTGAGCTGCTATAAATATTTTTTTAACCATATGATTTATTTTTATTTTTTTAGTCATACATGACAGAAGAATGTATTTTGACATATAATACATACATGGAATGTACATACATCAATCATATTTTCTATTCTATTCTGCTGCCCTTCCTATCCTCCCTATTCTTCCCCTCCTCTCCCATCCTTTCTCTCTATCCAATCTAATGTGACACACTTTTTTTTCTTTTTCTCATTACAACATCATATATGTATTCTGTATAACAATGAGGTTTTCCTTCGATTTTCCGTTCAACTCCCCTTCTCCCTCTTTTTTTACTCCCACCTCTCTTCCCTATTTAGTGGTAGTCTTCTTCTCATGCTCTTCCTCCCTATCCCATTTTGAGTCACCCCCCCCTTATATCAGAGAAGACATTCAGCATTTGTTTTTTAGGGATTGGCTAACTTCACTTAGCATAATCTGCTCTAATGTCATCCATTTGCCTGCAAATGCCATGATCTTGTTATTTTTTAGTGCTGAGTAATATTCCATTGTGTATAAATGCCACATTTTTTAATCCATTCATCTATTGAAGGGCATCTAGGTTGGTTCCACATTCTAGCTATTGTGAATTGTGCTGCTATAAACATTGATGTGGCTGTGTCCCTGTAGTATGCTGTTTTTAGGTCTTTTGGGTATAGTCCGAGAAGGGGAATAGCTGGGTCAAATGGTGGTTCCATTCCCAGCTTTCCCAGGAATCTCCATACTGCTTTCCAAATTGGCCGCACCAATTTGCAGTCCCACCAGCAGTGTATGAGTGTACCTTTTCCCCCACATCCTTGCCAACATTTATTGTTGTCTTTATTCTTGATAACTGCCATTCTGACTGGCATGAGATGAAATCTTAGTTTTGATTTGCATTTCTCTAATTACTAGAGATGTTGAACATTTTTTCATATATTTGTTGATCAACTGTATATCTTCTTCTGAGAAGTGTCTGTTCAGCTCCTTAGCTCATTTATTGATTTTTTTTAATTAATTAATTTTTTTTTGGTGTTTTTTGAGTTCTTTATATATCCTGGAGATTAATGCTCTACCTGCGGTGCATGTGGCAAAGATTTTCTCCCCTTCTTCAGGTTCTCTCTTTACATTATTGATTGTTTCCTTTGCTAAGAAGAAGTTTTTTACTTTGAATCCATCCCATTTATTGATTCTTTTAAAAAAAAAATTTAGTTACAGTTGGACATAATGCCTTTATTTTATCTATCTATCTATCTATCTATCTATCTATTTAATGTGGTGCTAAGGATTTAAACCAGTGCTTTGCACATGCTAGGTGAGTGTTCTACCATTGAGCCACAATCCCAGTTCCCCCCACCCCCCGCCCATTTAATGATTCTTGATTTTATTTCTTGCTCTTTAGGAGTTTTGTTAAGGAAGTCATTTTGTAAGTCGACATGGTGAAGATTTGGGCCTACTTTTTCTTCTATTAGGCGAGGGTCTCTGTTCTGGTGTATAAATCTTTGATCACTTTGAGTTGAGTTTTGTGCAGTGTAAGAATAGGGGTTTAATTTCATTTTGCTACATACGGATTTTCAGTTTTCCCAGTGTCATTTGTTGAAAAGGCTATCTTTTCTCTAATGTATGTTTTTGGCACCTTTGTCTAGTATGAGATAGCTGTATTTATGTGGGTTTGTCTCTATGTCTTCTATTCTGTACCATTTGTCTACATATCAATACCATGCTGTTTTTGTTACTATGGCTCTATAGTATACTTTAAGGACTGGTATTGTGAGGCCTCCTGCTTCATTCTTCTTGCTAAAGATTACTCTGAGAATTCTGGGTCTCTTATTTTTCCAAATGAATTTCATGATTGCTTTTGCTGTTTCTATGAAGAATGACATTGGTATTTTAATAGGAATTGCATTAAATCTATACACTTTTGACAGTATGACCACTTTGACAATATTAATTCTGCCTAAATAACAGCATGGGAGATCTTTCCAATCTTCTAAGATCTTTAACCCTTTTTAAAATTTTATCTTGAGATAGGATCTCCTGAGTTGCTGAGGTTGGCCTTAAACTTGCCTAAGCATCTTGATTAGCTGTGATTCCAGCATGGCCCACCACATCTGGCTTCCATGTCACCTTTTTCATCTAGCAGTATAACCTCACAAATCTTCGTTTCTCTCTTATTCAGATAGATTACACTGCCTTGTTTCCCCATGACAGTCCCTTCAATTTTCTTGCCTCTCTTTTTTTTCCCATTTATCCTGGTAAAATATCAACATCCTCTTCAGTCTCGCTGCACCATAGCATCCAAAAGTAGCTAGGGAAAAAATACATGTTCACTCGCTGTTACATTTAAAAATCATAATGAAAAACCTCATGTATTTCCTTAAGACTATCTGGATCTTCTACTCCATTTTCCTAACTAATTCACCCTCTCCTTAAAACTTACTTCACATTTTATTTTTATTCTGAGTTTCCATATCCTTTTTACCTTCTTGCTCTGAGTAGATGACCATCTTCATACAGCACTAAGAAAATAGGATATATTAGAAGATAAGTACCTCCTCTGCTTTACTCAGTATAATTGTCCTGCAACTTTCCCTTTTCTCTTTTGATTGTAAGTACAATTGCTGCATTACAAATTATTCCCAAATTTAATATCTTAAAGCAACCATTTTATCATCATATACGGTTCCTGTTGAACAGGTATTCAGGAAGTGATCAGCTGGGAGGTTCTGGCCCAGGATCCCTCATGCGATTGCAATTGTAGTCAGTTCATGGCTGGAGCGCAAACAAATGGAGCAAAGGGTGGCCTAGTGTTTCTCTCCCTTCATAAAGCCTCAGAAGTTCCCTCCGTGGTAGCTCTGCACGGTAACTTTGGGCATCCTCACAGCACAGTAGCTTCCAGGAGTCAGAATGCCTACAAAGCAGTTTGGGGCTACAGTGGGAGTGTTGTAGGGATCAAGGAGAAGGTTTCATTGCCTTTTCTGTCCTCATCTCAGAACAGTGAGATGCTTCACAAAGCATCTATTGTGCTCATCCTTTTGATTACAGGACCGTCACAAACCACACAGATTTGAGGGGAAGGGACATAAACCTCATGTCTTAATGAGAAGAGTGTCAAAGTCCCATTGTAGAATAGCATGTGGGATGGAAAATATTATTGCAGTAATTTTTTTTGGAAAATAAAATCTGTCTCATAGTCTAATGAATATTTTCTTTGCTACTGACACTTATTTTCTATCTGAATACAAATTTACTGCAAAAGTACCCATTAAAAAAAAAAAAAAACCACCATATGTCCATATGCCCTCTGCTTGTACCAACTTTACTCTTCTTTACTGCAAAAATTTTCAAAAGCATTTGTACTCCTTTTCTTTCATTTGTCTCTTTTTTTTGGATCATATTTTATCATCACCCACCAGTAAAATAGCCTTGAAAAGGTCATTATTTTTTCAAAATCTGTTAATCCTTGTTATTTTTTTTACCTCATGACTTAGCATTAGTTAATACAATCAATTACTCCCTCTTATTCTAGTCCTCATGTCCACCACTCCTGAAATTATCTCCAGCTCAAAGATCTAAATTTCATCTTTTGTCATCATGTCCCAATTTTCAGCTCCAACCTCAAACTCTCCTTGTATTCTGGTCTTTTGTCTCATTGCCTATTTGATGACTACTTGATTGCTTAATAGTCATATCACATATGTTCAAAAGAGTGGTCTATCTTAGCTTTCCTTACTCTTCCTGCCCCCATAACCAAGCATATTAATTTCTCAGATTCCCTCATTCTGGAAAATGACCACAACAGTTACTCCCAGTTTGATACCAAATGTCTAAGAATCTTACCTGAGTTCTCTTTGTCTTCTGTCTCCATATCCTATTCATTCAGTGTGCATTCAATTACACTTTCAAAATATACCCAGATTGACAAATCCTTATTATCTCCACTGCCACCCTCTCAGCATGTTCAACTGTCATCAATTTATTGGAGTACATAACAAATATTGTTTATCTCACTTCTTTCACCTCAGTAGCAAATATTATTTTAAGAAATATTGAAACACACTTTTTTGGTAATGATCATTCAAAGTCTTCTTGACACATTCAGAATAACTGCACTGTCTTTATTATTACCTACATGGTTGTCCTAATATGAGCTGGTCCCTGTCTACCTTTCCCACATCATTTTCTGCTTCTTTATCCCTTGCTCACCCCTTTTTTACCCCTGTTGCCTCCTTGTTCTTACACTCCTGGAAAACTCCTTCTTTTGCACATATTTGAACTTACTGTTTCTTTTGCCTTGAGCATCCTTAACAATTTCTAGTGTCCTGTGGCAGTCCACAGGCTAGTATTTGGGAGCCTAAATGGTTCTAAAGGAAGCCTTAGTAAGAGCCTACTGGGTCCTCTTCTGACTTGTCACGTATCTTGGTTTTAATTCCTTCTCATTGTTGCTTTTACACTTCCCATTTTAACAAATATTCTCCTTGAAGGTAAAAAAAAAAAAAAAAGGCAGGGAAATAGGAGCTAAAACTAATTTCTTTCTGTTTTTAGTAAGCCATTCAGCAACTTGAGCAGATAATACCTTTATTTTTATAAATTATAAAAACATAAAATATTTGATTTGTCATAATTTAAAGAATATTGTTGTTTTGATAAAATTTCAAAAGATTCAACTTTTGTGAATTTTGCTTTTCTTCTTCATGTAACACATCATTTGTATGCATATCTGTACTTTATACATTATGTATTTTCTACATTACTCTCAAAATTCTGTTTCAATGTTTTCATATGTTGCTTTATCTATTTCTTTAGGTAGATAGGTATTTTTTTAACCTCATCAGCATACTTGTGTTTCATAGTTGGTTCTTTGTCTTTACATATTCCTATTCCTGAGTAGATGACCATCTTCATGCAGCACTGAGAAAATAGGATATATCAGAAGATAAATACTCCCTCTGCTTTACTCAGTATAATTGTCCTGCAATTTCAGACATGGAGGATATGCTTACTTCTTTGGTTTGTAAACAATGGGTTTTGTTCTAATTTAGCACAGTGTTTTTACCTTTTTTTTTTGCATACAAAAACAAATTTTTTGCATTAGCATACTGTGTTTACTTTGTGTTGTGATGGTTATCCTTCTATTCTAAATATCCTTCTGTGACATTTTTCTTTTATTTGTTGAGGAAATCCAAACATATGTGTAGATTCATGGGTCCAGTTGCTGCACGCTTAACGATGGGTCTGTTAGAAATTGAGGTGGGAGAGAAATTGCTGGTACTAGACAGAATTAAAATTGTTGAAGCTTGTCAGTTGCCCTTGCTGCTCACATGATTCCTCCAAAATCATCACAATGAAAGTTGAAATAGTACTTTCTATATTAACGATCTAATAACTATTATCTCTAGTGAAAGCATTGGTAGGAGGGAGAAGGAGAATCATGTTGAAATTTAAGTAGGCTTTTTCTAGACTCTATCACTTCTTTATAGGAATCTTAAAAAATGGTCCACTTTGGCTAGCTCCCTGGAAGAAACAAGGTTAAGATGGAGCAACTCGTAGGATCTGCCAAAGCGCAGGTCGTAAATTGGCTTACCCTCATAGCTATGTCAAATCAAGAAATCAGGAAAGAGAGGGACACAGCCTGGCATAACTAGAGGAGACTAGTCCTGGCAATGTCTGCTTATTATATGGGAGAGGAAGTATAATATGGGTCCACTGGTGTGTGGCCTACTAGTCTCATGAAGACTACTGAACTTTAAATATTATATCTGCATTTCAGGGAGGAAGAGGTAAGGGGACATACTCCAGTGAATACATTACATTACAACAGGAATTCAAAAATATTCCAAGAAGTTCCTCCAACTGAAAGCTACTGATAACCAACTGGATAGAAAAAAGTTTGATCATAAAGTCATGACTTGGCATGAAGCTAAAAAGAAGAGCACTATATTGGCTAGAAAATATGACAGTCACATGCATTAAGCTGGTTAGTAACTGTCCAAGTTATTTTAGGTATTCATTTATATATACTGAATCTGGATTATATTATAAAATTACAAACAACTTATTTAAGGAATCTTCATTTATCCTATATTCAGGTTGTTTATAATTATTTGATGAAATATCCTTCTACCTCAAATAACAGTTTTACTCATGTTTTGATAAGTTCAGCAGCATTTCTAGAATCCATTACCTCTCTCCTAAGAATGTCCAGGAAGAAATAAAGCATATTATAACAGTAAACATGCTGATAAATGTGCAAATGACCTTTTGATAAACATGAATGACCTGGTCAAACCACTAGCAATATTTATAAGTGGAAAGATAATGGTAACTTCTTGTCTATAAAAGGATTTTTTTAGCAAGAAAAATGTTATTCTGTTAAAGTTGCATATTGTAAATGCACCTGGAATTTATAGATTTGGGGGAACTGGTTACCTGATGAAGGTTACATAAGCTGTGCAATTATTATAGGATAGCTGAAATGACTTCCTCTGTGTGAGCAATGTTTCTGTGTACAACACTCAAATGGTTCACCTGTCAACCTGGAGCCAAATGCAACCCCTTATAGGAGAAGAAAGTCCTTTTATATTTGAAGCTGTGTTTGAGGCCCTCAGATTCCTTTAAGGGAAGAATTCTTCAGTGGTGTCTATTAATTTGTTGGTGAAATTTGATATTGGGTACAAAATTTATGATTTATATAGTCAGATTTGACAAGATGATTCTTTGTGTAACTGCAGATAAAAACTAAAATTTCTTTGTGAGGGGGAATGCATTATTTAGGAACTATGGTCTGTGTAACTGGTTATTAGATAATCAACCTCATGGAGCAACATCACCTCTGTCTATTGTCCTTTTCCCTTCCTCAGGGACATCTTGGACCACTCTTCTGTCTTTCTCATTACATTGAGATACAGTTGGTCCCCAACTTATGATCTTTTGACTTTACAATGGTGCAAAAACAAACCTATATAACCATTCTGATTTTCACTTTCAGACTGACATTGATAAATTACACGAGCTATTTAATACTCTGCTTAAAAATAGTCTTTTGTGTTATATGACTGCCCAACTAAAGTGGCTAATGTAAATGTTCTGAGCACATTTAAGGTAGGTTAGGCTAAGCTATGCTGTTCAGTAGGTTAAGTGTATTAAATGTATTTTTGTGTTACTTATGATCTTTTCAGTTTACAATGGGTTCAACAGGATGTAGCCCCATAAAAGTCATCATACTTAAAGAAAAATTTGGTCAACTCAATCCAGCTTAAATATTCAGTTGCATATTCAATTTATTGTACATCTCCTCTCTTCCTAGCACAAGCTAGGCTTCTTGGGTGACTCAAGTAGGGATGGAAGAAAATCTGCTTTTAAGGTATCTATTCCATCTCTACTTTTCTTCACCTTCTTTTCCAGCAAGTGCAATGGAAGATCTTTTGAGAGAGAAGAGAGAGGGGGAGATATTTTTAATTTTATAGTTTTTGTTAGGTTATCTCTTGGCTAACATCTGCTAGCTGATGTTTCCCCTGTTGTGTCTGGCATTCATAAACTGGCCCTTTGGGGAGCTTGTGTGATCCTAGTACGTAATCTCAGTGCCCAATTCCTTGACTTGGGAGATCTGCTCCATTCCTAACTCTTTTCAAATACACCTTAGTTTGTTCTTCTGGTTGTTAACATAGCCTTTTGCTTTGGGTCTTCCTTGTTTGGTAGCCTGCCTTCATAATTTAGGACAAAGAGGATGTGCCAATCAAGCCTTGCTACTTTCTGTAATGTCCACTTTCTCCAGGAAAAATTGACCAACCTTCTATTCCTCCTTCTAATTTTTTCAACTTCTCATTTCCTCTCCTCATTTTCTCTCTTGTCTGAGAATGGTTCAATCTGTTTATATAAGACACTCCTCAATTAAGACTTGAGAAACCAGTCATTATGCTATAATGTATCTGTGTGCTATGATCTTATTATAATATTACTGATTACTTGAGTGATAAGATAAACATATTCATAAAAATTCAACTGATTCTTTCAGAGATTCCTTGTTTGGCTTGAGGAGAGGAGCAAGACACAACTGTTTTAGTCAGATTTCTTGCTGCTGTTACCAAAAGGTCAGACAGGAACAATTAGAGGAGGAACAGTTTATTTGGGGGCATACTGTTTCAGAGGTCTTAGTCCATAGATGATTGAGTCTATTCTTTGGGGCTCAAGGTAAGGCAGAATATAATGGATGAAGAGTGTGGTGGAGGAAAGTGGCTCAGGACTTGGTATCAGAAAGCAGAGATATAAAACTCCCCTTACCATGAACAAAATATAAACCCAAGGCACTCCCCCATTGACTCACCTGTTTCAGTCAGACCCTGTCTGCCAATAGTTACCACTCAGTTTATCCCTATTAGGGATTGATTAGGTTAACGTTCTCAGATTCTAATAATTTCACCTCTAAACTCTTATTCATTGTATCACACATAAACTTTTGGGAGACACCTAATATCTAAACCATAGCAACAACTTTCTATACACACTGATCATCGTTGAGTTTTTATGATGAGCCGAGACCAAACATTCTAGTTGTCTTGTCTGGTTTATGTATAAACTGGCAAGAGATGGGCTTCCTAATATATTTCCTTGTGTTAAGAATGTACATTTTACTTCTTAATAAGTGATGAAAAGAGTATCTGACCACAATTGCTTTGTACCTGATTCTAATTGCTTAATTTCTTGTGCTTTTATATCCCAGGTCTCAAAACTTCAAATATCGGGGGGGGGGGGAGTATCACTAAACTTCCTATTTCATATACGTGTGTGTGTGTGTGTGTATATATATATATACACACATATATATATTGATTGTCCTTCCAAAAATTACACTGATCAATCCTTATAATTGATAATAGTGAATATTATCATTTATATTACTTTTACTCATTTGATAGACTAGAACTTTGTTGTTGTTTCAATAAGAATTTCTTCATAGGTTGAATTTTTAAAAATGTATAATATTGATTATTTGTATTTCTGCTTATGTAAATAACCTATTCCTGGAATTTAGCTAATTTTTTTCAGATGGGTTATTCAGACTTTGATTATAATGAAGACATTGAATATTTGTTTGTCAGTTTTCAAATTTACAGTTCAAATTCTCAAACATTATGTGTTTTATTCTTTTAAGTGTCTAAAATTTATTTTTCATCCTAACACAGTAATATTTTTTTTGGTACTGAGGCTTTAACTCAGAGGTGCTTTACCACTGAGTTATATCCCCATTCCTTTTTGTTAATTAAAATTTTTTATTTTTCATTTTGAAACAGAGTCTCATCAAGTTGCCCAGGGTCTCACTAAATTGCTGAGAATGGCCTGGAACCTGCAATTCTCCTGCCTCAGCCTCCTAAGACATTGGGATTATAGATATGCATCACCATACCTGCCTAATAGTTTCTTTTTAATATTTAAATATTTGGGCTATTTTGAACTTATTTTGGAATAAAGTACAATTTGAGACTCTATTTTCCAATGTTCCCAATAACATTAATTTTTTTAAAACTCACCTTTCTTAATTGATAAAGAAATTATTTTTGTTTTATTTATGTGTTTATTTAGATGTAAATAGATCATGTTATAAGATATCTTACATTATTTTTACATTAACATTTTATTAATAATTCTTGAGCAGTTATATTTCATTATGAATGGTAAAATATCTTTTTCAGTTTTCTCATTCCAAAAAATCTCTAACTCTTTCATCACTGTCTCTTTTTCTGACTAATCAATAGTCATTTTTTTGATGTTCAGAGAATTAGCACACCATATTTCTTATTTTGTTAATTTTAGTCTTTCCTTACTTTGCATATGATTATTTCATTATTCACTTTTAAAGTTTTACTGAGGTATAACTGACAGAGAAAAAACTGCACATGTTTAATGTATACAATTTGATGAGCTTGGGTATATGAATATACACCTATAATACCATCATCATAATTAAGGTACTGAACATTCATCATTTCCAAAAGTTTCTTTGTATTTCTTTATCTTTGTGAGTATGTGTGCATGTGTGTGTGTGTGTGTGTGTGTGTGTGTTAAGAACATAACATGAGATTCACTTTTTTAAACATAATTTTAAGCTCATAATACATATTGTTACCTAAAAGTAGGCATAATGTTTTACAGTAGATCTCTAGAACTTATTCAATCCAATTAAGAAAACTAGAATCATGCCTGTGACAAAATCCCCAGATGTCACATTCTGTCTGCATTGGGAGCAGTAGGGGACAGGCCATGAGTCAGGAGTGTATAGGGAAATCATTTCTCATGGAGAAAAAATAAATCCTCCAACACAAACCACATTTATGTTGATCCCTTTGATCTGTATAACCCTTTTAGAGGTGAAATGTAGTTATTATAGCTCAATCACACTTTGGTATAATTTACCTCATTAGTTTCTTTCCACTATGGTCCCTAAAGATGTACACTGTGGCCTCTGTGTCATGTGGGCATCATGAACCAGGCACGATCTCTGCCTGGTTCTAAAATAGGCACCTGCTCTTGCTCCTTGGCTCTTTTATACTGCTGCATTTAGTTCTCCTGCCTCCTTTTCTCTTTTGGTGCCACTTATGAGAGGAGACAGGCCCTCCCTTATTCCTACCTAGTTCTTTTCATAGCCAGAAAAATTTAGGTAATGAGAGGGCAGCAAGAGTATGAAGACCCTGGGAGCAAGAAGAATTTCTGACATGAAAAAGACATTGTAGATATCAATTATTATTGCATGTTAATATGGTCAAATGAAGCAGATAGATATATATGGATTTAAATAATCTATATAAACCAAAAAAATTCCATGAGCCTGTTTATTGACATCTCCTCAGATAGAATCATAAAATAGGTTTTTCAAAGTTATTTCCCTCCCATAATATTAATATTATTATGCTATAATGTATTTGTGTGCTATGATCTTATTATAATATTACTGATTGCTTGAGTGATAAGATAAACATATTCACAGGAATAAGTTAAATGCAATTACAGAGCAAGAGAGAGAAAGAGAGAAATAGATACGGGGGCCTGCCTGTTTTTGAAAACATTGGAACTGAAACTGTTTTTTTCTGTACATTGTAACCCTTTCTCTACCATTTATACAAATGCAACTGACCTACATTTGAGACTCTGCCTCCTCTGTTGGAGAGTCATTGTTGCCTTTTTAAAAGCAGCCATTTCATTATAGCTGGGCATTAGCTTGAGCCATCTGCTGAGCAGGTTTCCCAGTGGTCCACTGCCAGGACACAGTGTTTGAAGTTATGCTTCAGGGTATCTTTAAAAACACTGTGTTTCTAATCTCCCTGATTGTATTACCCACTTCACTTGTCTTCCATAAACTACTTGAATATCCTGTTCACATCCATCCTCCCACAAATCCAACTCAGTAGATCAACAAATCAGCCTCTATTTATTGAACTCCAATTATATGCAAGACACAGAGAACTGGCTATATTTTATAGAGTTTCAGTGCAGGTAGATTGGCTATATTTCAGTCTCTGTGTCAGTAATTCTACTTGGCCATTTAATGATGAGTAGAGCTGTTAGATGTTGTTAGTGAACTGTTAAAAAATTGTTCTAAAAGAAGCATATGAAAATTGTAGAAAAGAAAAATTATGAGATTGTCTATCTTAGAAAAAGCAGATGGGTGTTTTAATGAAAGTCAATGTTATCAAAATTATTAAGGTTAAAAAAGTGAACTATGGTTTTTCAAAACAGAAATATCCAGGAAACTTTTCAGGATGAGTACAGTCTTAAAATTGAGTACCATAAGCTTGGTTTTGAGATTTTGCACAGTGAGATAAAAATAAAATACACTAATTAATTAATCCCCTTGCATTTTAAATCTCTCTAAATTTTATGAATTATAAAGTTAGGATGAAGCTCATGATTTAAATATTGATGAAGAAAAAAACACGTCATGATATGATTTGTAATATAAAGGTAAGTTATAAATGTATTGATTATTCAAATGTTCTACTCTCAGGATGTTTTCTTAAAGTTTGTACTGGTAATTTGTGGGACTGATCAATTTTTAAAGACATTTCTATAACAAATATTTTCGACATGAAAAGAGACTGACACTTCAGCTATAAATAGGAATATGATACCATTACCTAATTGAATTATTTTCAAGATTATTTTAGATCATATAGGTTCTTAGTAATTTCCTTAAACATGTTAGGTATTGTTTCCATTTTTATTATTTTAACAAGAATTTCCATAAAAAACAACAAAGGATTCACAAATGCAACATGCCAAGTTATCAAAGAAAACAAATTTTGAAAAATATTTACTTTCATTTATTATAAATGACTGATAATTTTAAGATGAAAGTTAGGCAATACCGGAGGGTATTAGTGCCAATGAAGACAGTAAAGAGCAGACTGTGTTGTGTGACTATGGGAGAGTTATTAAGCTTGGATTGCCCAAGTTTCTTATATTATAATCATAGTCTCTACCACATAGACTTATATGTGAGTTCAGTTGATTGATATATGTATATCATTTATGAGCAGCCTTGTGCTGGGTGCATGGTGAGTGTCAAAGCATGACAATGAGTTATCAATCATTGTCATGATTAGCATCATTTTCATTGGTGGAACCTTGTGCACTGGGCATTCTTTATTGGATTGATTTATATGGTAGAACACAGTGCTGGTGGTGTTTCAAATGCCACCTTACTTCTATATGCTGAATGAATTAAAGGATAGTCTTAGAAAAAGACCAAGGAAACAGCTTCATTACTAATTAAGCTGGGCTAGAGGTCACCACTTAACCCTATAACCAAATCAGAATTTCTGCAGTTTTCCCACCTCAAACTCCAGATTTCTATCCTTTCTGGATGGAGCCTGCCCTCATGAATTCTCACTGGAGCAGAGGACTGTTTGTTGTTAGTGGTAGGCTCTATAGGAGAGTGTACCAGTAGGAGGTTGAGCTATTCTTGCTCAGAGCTTTTCTTCTAAGATGAATAATTCTTCCTCTCCAGGGATGCAGTGAATGAGAGAATGACAGATTAGAAAAAGTAACCAGATAATTCTCCCATATGTTCCCTCCTGGGCAGGCCAGTGTGTGTGTCTTCACCCCTCCTTGAAAATGTGTGGCACAAGAGGATAAAGGCATATGTAACAATCTGGGCTCACACACTTCAGATCCAATGCCTATTTTTTTCCCTCTGGATCATTAAGTAAGACTTAAACTTCTTGCAGTCATGAATTTACTATCTGGAAAACGGGGCTTTGATGGCCAGCACTTTTCTATATTGCAGCAATAGCTAGGAGATTAAAGAGATGACTGCTTTGGAGATTCTCCAAGGGACTCACATAAAAGGGGCCATTATATTCAGGTAACATGGAATAGATTATGGGCCTTATAGAATGCTAACGCTTTTAATAGCCAGTTTGTTTTTCTTTTGCAACGATTCTTCTGATATTTCCCATTTTTAATCAAGCAGAAGTTACCTCCAAGTTCCCTTTGTTTGTTAGAAACTTGTTTTCTCAAAAAAAAAAAAAAGTCAAAGCATCTTCCAAGATTAGAAAAATATAGTCTTTAAGACTTTCTTGACATTTATACCAAAATAGCAACGTAGCTGAAATCAAGTGGGAACATTTAGAAAGCCAGAATGATAATTGCAAAAAAGGGGAGGAAGTGGAACAATTTTCACTGCTTTTGTTAAAAAGTTTGTACTTGTCATACTATTCTACATCTTATTTTTGAAATGCATTGAAAGTTGTCTCCAGTTTTATCTCTCAGATGGTGTGGCTGCCAATTCTTTCCCCAGCGCTCTGTCACTTGGCTTGTTTCCAAGGATGCCATGTGTAGTTTCCCTTTCCCTCCTCCCTTTTCTAAATAGAGAGGGAAACAGGTCCATCCGGCATTAGCTTGCAAGCTGTATAATTGGATTTAAAATTCAAGGCATCAATGTCTTTAACTCAGAGGGCCAATTGCATTCACAACTGCTCAAGTTTCTGTTGCAAAGAATGTAACTTTATATTTAAACCTGATAGTCTCATAGTTTATAAAAGATAGTAGTCTGTGTTCAAGCTAAAATTAGAATAATTTTTCTTTATCAATCTTTGGCTTATTATTTTATTTTCTAACAGTTGTCTTAAAAGTGAGACTCAATTGCACTCATCACTGATTTCTAATTTGTCAAGTTCTTTTCCTTTTTAAATCTATTATGTGCTTACCAGATGTTCTTTATCTAGTGGATTTTATAACAGTTGATTTATCTAGTATGTGAAATTTAGGGAAGGACCTCAAATTTTCTATACCTTAAAAATATCCAAATACATTTTTCTCTAGTAAGCACAGCATTTATTACCTGTTTTCAGAGATAGTAGCTTTTTTTTTTTTCTTCTTCTAACCTTGTCATTTATTCTTCTGTATTAGTGGGCAATCCATCTCATCTGTCTATGTGTTGATAGGTATATCTACATATCATGGGTAGGAGTCAGCCACCTGCTAAATCCTAGGGAAAATTAATGTCCTTTTATTTCACAAGACTTTCCATCTAAGGAAATTGAATTGATCTATACATATGTCATTGGTCCTCACTGAATCTTGAGAAGAGAGTTGGCAGATGTCTGTATGTTACAGATGGTTCCTCATGAGGCTGTACTCTTTGCTAACCACCTGGAAAACTTGCAGTGGACACAGTAGATCTGTCACCAAGACAGGTGGCAATGTCTCCAAGCCTCAGGGGTACAGGATTGCTATATGCACAATGGGAACACATTCCCCTTAGGTTTTACAATCCCTTGGTGATATCTTCACTTATTTAATTAGCCATAAACATTTATGCCTTCACTATTGCTCTTTATAAGAACATTTGCTCTTCATTCAGGGACTTTAGGAGGTGAAAAAGAGTCAGGTAAAGCAGACTCTAATTTTCCTTCTCCAAAACAGTAAAGTTAAGGTGGGTGAGAAAAATAAGTGGGTATCCAGGCTTGGGAACTGTTGAATCTAGAATGTGAAATAAAAGACTGCAAATTTAGATATGCAAGAATTAGAAACCCTATCCTCTCCAATGCTTTCTCTGTATTAAGTCTAGTATAAATTTATATATTATTTACACTGGTCTTATGTACAGGGAATCAGAATACATAGCATATCTCTTTGAACGTAAGAATGTCAGAAATTCAGCCCACAGTAGCTGAGCTGCTAGGCTGAGAATCAACAAACATGTTACCTGGGTAGACATTCTGGACAGTTCATATAAGTTACTGGATGCTCCTGCCATCACTTGTTGAATAAGCTTAGAATGTTTTATCTCCAAATTAAAAAAAAAAAAAGGAAAGAAAAAGAACCTCTCTGCATGCCAGAATAGCTGGTCTGCTTCTGAGTGTTACACGTAGGAGACTGGCTGTCTGTAGGTGTAAGTGAATTTGAGAAGCAGTGAAGTGGAAGAGACTCAAGGACTGTACCAGCTTGCTGCTTTGGAAATACTCCAACACAATGTCAAAACAGTAGGGACTCTCTGAGCACCTGCCCAAGCTGCACTTAAAATTAATGATTATTTGTGAGAACAGACAAGGAGGAAAATCTACTTCGTTCACAAGTTAGTGGTGTGGATTAGCTTCATGGGTATCTAATGGCTGACTGCCACTGAACTCGTCTTTTTTGTACTTTCCTGGCTCCTTCTGCAGGATGCTAGAAGCTCCTTGTTTAGCTAGTGCTTTATCTAATTCTGGCACAATCAATTCTACCTTATTCTCTATCAGCACAATTGGCAAGACTATACTGTTTATAGGGAAAGTATTTTCCTCTCTAATTTAATACGTGAAATCTATTTTCCTTCCATTACAAAAATCTTCATGTGTCACTTTCTTGTTTTCTTCCTCTATCTCTTCTCTTTAAGCTATATACATATCTATCATGTAACGGAATTCCCAACATCGGTGGTCTTTTACTTTTGAGATCTATAGTCTCACTCCCTTTAAGATAAAAAAAATTAAAATTCTCAGTATATTTCTTTTGCTTTAAAATGCACCAGTGAAACACTGATTTATGTATAAGCAGATTTATGCATACAGTTGGCTCATTGTTTAGCAATAAATGTCCATATTATATAATGAGACTGTTGTATAAAACGTTTTAGTGGTACAAATTAAAGGCCCCATAATAAGTACAAAGTTATCTATTATGATGTCCCATAAATATGTTTTTATTACAAGTCCAAGAGGAATCCTTATTATCATTGTGTTTGCCTTTAGTGAGTACCTGCATGATATAAAAGACTCGATAATTGTTTATCTCAGTACACTTTAGCCTAGGCTTATGGTCTACCATCAATGAAAGTCTTTGAATGTGTATTTCCCAAATACCTCTTAATTTAGAAATTACAAAACCTTATGCATGTAACATATAATAATATAATAGAAATTACACATGAACATTACATATAATCAGGCATTTAAAAGTCTACAAAGGAAATAATAGAAACAGAAATTCTGATTTTTTTCTTGTGTTCCGGTAGGTTATATTCAGATACTTAAGGTGTGTACTTAAAAGACAGGTGATTCTCATATCTGAGTGATAATTAGAAGATCCTGGAAGGAAGTTTTAAAATTAATTTTATAGGTCCCCTTCCCCATACCTGCTCAATTTGAATCTCTAGTTGAGATCGGAGGATAATGGTATATATATTTTGTAAATACTTGCCTGTGTTTCCAGTGTTTTTGATGATCTACGTGTGGATTACTTAGAGGAGTTTGCAGTTTGGAATATCACTGTGAAACTCCAGATAGACACAATGAATAGAATTTTAGAATTCCTGAGAGACTTTTTACATTAATGAGGTATTATGGTTTGAACTGTGTCTGCCCCAAAGATGTTGAAGTGAAAACTCTCAGACCACGTGAATGACATTATTTAGAAATAGGAGCTTTGCAGATGATCAAGATAAGACGATATTGTAAGGTTAGGTCATAATTCAGTTTTACTGATTTTCTTATAACAAGACTAAAGGTGAACACAGACACAGGCATGCACATGTATAAGAATTATGCTGCCAAAAGTCAACAGTTACCAGAAGGTAGGAGTGAGGTCTGGAATCAATTGTTCCCTTAGAACCTCTATAAGGAACACAGCTTTGCTGATGTCTTGATCTTGGATTTCTTGCTTCTAGAACTGTGAAATAATAAGTCTCTATAGTTTAAGCCATCTAGTTTGAGGTGCTGGGAAACTAATGCAAAAGGGAAAAAACTATCTGTGGCCAAACCAATCGAGCCAGTCGAACCCAAACCCCAAATGCCAAACCGCCTTATCCTCTGCTTTTTCTTGTCTTTTTAATTTTCTTTCCAACTTTTCTCCTTGGAGACATTAACTTTTCTAATGGAAAATGTCCATACATAATCTGAATTGTGTATTAAGAGAATAAAGTTTAACTTATATTCTAATAGAAAAGAAAAAGAAAACTGCACATTTTCAGAAACTTACAAAAAGATATACAATAAAAAATAATAAGAGCAACCATACCAATATAACCACTGTAGACATTTTAGTGTATTCCCATGTATTACTTTTCTCCCTCTATGTACCATTTCAAAAGTTTATTTGAGAACTTATTAAATATTATATATTTCATAAGCATAGTTAGAATGAAAAATGGTATTATCTACATTCTCATACTTTAAAAACTTCCATAGGCCTCTGGTTGATCATAAGAGTAACAGAAAAGAGAATAAATCCAGATGGACAAAATGAATAAGAGAAAAGATGAGAGCACATTAGAGGTGTCAACAAGATTATGGAAGATGGAAAACAAAGGAGAAATGACAACTGACTTTGGTTGCAGAAAGGGGAACTCTATCAGCCTGCAATGGAGAGATGAGTCATCTCTTTCTGAAGAAATCTTAAAATGCTCAGGAACTAGAGGCAGCAGATACATCTAAAATTGGAGAGTAGGATTTAAAATAGGAAGAGCTGTTAAATATTCTTATAGGAAATGTCTCACAGATCATAAGTAAGGGGATAGCCCTCTTATTTATTGCAGGGTGCTGATTCTAACCAAATGAAGTGTTGACTTAATGAAACAATTCATAATCAGGGAAGTGGGATGTCTTAGAAAATACCCACAGTTATTTCTGATTCTAATTCTTCTGCTTTTTAAATTACTGGTATTTTTTTATTAACCTGGTACAGCTTGCTAATATGCAAACCATGATTGTAATTTTTCTATCTTAGATATGAAAGGAGAAATGCAGACTAGAACTTGATTAGAACTGAATACCTTTATGTATATGGTTAAACTATTTTAATACCAGTTTTTGTCAATAATTCAAATAAAAATATTTTTCAGTTACTTTTTGAAGTTTGACTCAATATAAAGGTAATTCTTGAGGAATATTTTGGACATTATGAATTAAGCTATATGTTAGAATCATGAATTTGCAGATTTTGAGGGTAAAATTTTCTTGAAGTGAAATTCTTCTAGTTTACTCACCTGCTATTACAGAGATAACACAGTTGCAGTATTCCACATAATATACAAGAAAATAGCTGTTACCTTTATCATGGTTGCATAATTGAAAAGATTGGATTGAGATTTTCAAAAAGAATCTACATAATACATTGTATCCAAAGTTCATGTACTTGTTTTATATGCTTTAGACAGATCTAGAGACTCCACAATTCTGAATTGCACAACTTTTTTTTTAGCATGAAGTATCTTCAGTATTTCTCTAAAAGCATTAATATGCGTAGGAATGTGCAGCATTACATGTAATTAAGTATCAAGTGGTGAGCTGTACCAACTATCACAATGGACTCTTTCAACTGTTTGTTTCTTCTTTGAATTTAGCAGAATATTCCTTTAAAATAATGTGATTCAAAGTAACTGAACATCTTTGTAATCTGGTATTTTCCTTTACCTGCCTTTGTGTGATGGGTATTTAACCCAGGACTAGTATGCTCTAGGCAAGTACTTTACCACTGAGTCACATCTCTAGACTATCCCTGACTTTTTGGGTAGGGCTACGTAAAGCTATGGAATTTTTGATTGTTAAAATATGTGAGTTACAGGTAGGAGCAGAAATGGGAGAAGATGATGAACTGTAGGTGGCTTTCCTTTGGACTGTAAAGGTTATAGTTTACACACTGACTAAAACTATTGGAGATGTTACCAATGAGATTGGAATCTGCTTAGAGGAAGTATCTATTATAGAAAGTAAAAATCTATTATTGATTAGGAAAAACTATTTCCTTTCTCTTTCTTTTTCCCCAAAAGAGATCAAGTGTATCTATTTCAATGTATTCTGCATTGCTAACCCTCCCCTTTGCACTGTTGATGCAGCAAACAAGATTTCTTAATGGGTAACTTATTCCTAGCCAAAAAATACACTGATGATTAGTACAGTTTTAATTTTAAGATATTTCAGTGGCTGTGATTTCTCTCCTCTCTTTCCAATCATTTACTTTTAGATGATATTTGTACATTATCATGTTATAATTTCATCAGGTTTATGGCTTAGTATAAACACACTGGTATAGATCATCTTGAATAAAATAAATCAGATTGTTTTCCTCTCTAAAGAGCATATTCTGGACAATTACAGATTCTTAAGAATTTTTTTGTGAGTTATTTAAAATATAGTATAAAATAGGTCAGATATTTGAGTAGAACTAAACTTTTTATTTGAGTGTGTTTGTGTATATTTTATAATTTCAATAAAGTAAATTTATTGGGGGAAGAAAAAATGACATAAGGGAGCTAGACAAATCTTATTGAAGTCTGTTGCCTGGAACTTTTTCATCATGTATGTCATCCATCATTCATACTGGGTGAAAGTGCAGAAAATAGTTATGTAGTATCAGCATTAAAGTAGATTTTTTCTGAGGTAGAAAGTTAAGAGCAATTTTTTAACATGAAAAATATAAAAGAACAGATTAATACATCAGCACAATTTAAAAAGAGGGAATTAGTTTCTTAAAAAAACATTTAAAAGCATTAAATTATGACCTTTTAGGATTAGTTATTCTACTATGAGTTAAAATATTTGCAAAGTACACATGCTCTCTTGCTCTTTATTATTATTTTATAATGTGGGAAATAAACAATAAAATAAAAAAATAAAGAAAAAATGAATCACAAATTGTAGCAAAGTGTTATTAATATAAGAATTATGGTAGAAGGATGAATAACAGGAAAGAATGTCTTTATTCTTCCTTTCTTAACATCTGACCCTCACTTTAGACAAAGACCTAACTTTGGCAGTGAAATTTTAGCAAAAATTGATGAGTGAAATTGAAATAGTTATACAAAGAGAAGGAGAAAGTGTTTCCAGCAGAAGGAGTATTATGTTCAAAGAATATGAATTTGGAAAGGCTTGGTGTTTTCAACAATAGAGGGAAACATGGAGCTGAAGTAGAAACAGACGATGTGACAGGCTGGAGACTGAGGGCTGAAATGGGAGATTGGATAGAAAAGATAGTCTATGGGCCATAAAGGAGGCTTTAGGCTTTTATTCTAAATGCAGTGCAAAGGCACTGACGAGTTATAGTGTTTTCCAATTTGAGACTTAATGCTGTTTTTCTGCTTTGTGGAAAATAAATATGAGGGAAATAAGAAGTATAGGTTTAATTTTGCTGAAACTCAGTCCAGAGTTATTGGTAATCAAGACTACAGAGATGTCACTGGAGCTCAAGTTAAGAGGAGAAAACACATACGTTTTAGAATCAGAATCATAAATAGGAATTGTTGCAATAGGGCATGATGCAAGTGACTGAGCCAAAGAAGAGAAACTAAGGATTACTTAAGCTCCAGATTGTCAAATTGAAGTCTAAAACTGAAAGAATAGTGAGGAGTAGTTTTTAAGATGGGAAGAATAAAAATTTCTCTTTAGCTTTAAGCAAATGAGACATTTGAATAGAAAGTCAACAAAGAGGTTGAATATACAAATCTGGATTTCAGTGGCTGGGTTGTTTTGACATCATAGGAATGGATATATTTACCTTAGGAGGACTATAACAAAACAAGAAGCAGGTCCAGGATCAAGGTCTCTCCATCATTTAAGGGTGTGGTGAGAAGCTGTAGCTAACAAATCAAAGTGAGCTACACAAGTTTGGGAAGGAAGTGGTACCATATCTGATGAAGCTGCAGAAAGAGCACATGAGATGAAGGAGCTGTTTTAGTGTCATGTACCTTCAACATTTCACCAGGCCAGCTCCAGGCATCTCTTTACTAAAAATAATAGCAAATGGTAACCTCAGGCATGCCTGTGGAATTGCCCAGGGGAGCTATAGTTCTGTGTGAAAAGGAAATAGTCTTTTTCTTTGTTTGAACACAGCTCTAATCATAATTGACCAACCCTCTGTCTGAACAAAAGCCTTTGCATTCAAAATTTGATTCCAGAAATTTGGATGAAAATAATTTATGAGATTTTTTTTACTTGATTTCTCTAAATTCATGAGCCTTTTCTCAACTTGTTTACTAAAACATGTCAGATTATTACTAACACCATGATGAACCCTCTATTGGATCTAGATAGAATGGCAGAGTCAAAAAATAGGAAAGTGGTTGAACTACTGTTTTGTGTCCTATTTCTATTTACTCAGTTGCAGCTAGAAGCACAATTCATCCCAAACAATTTAAATGAAGAGTTTAAATGAGTGAATTATTTGAATGAAACATACAGTAGCAGTGAGATACAAAGAGACCTTCAACAATAAGAAATAATTACTACCTCTAGAGTGGATGAGTTAAGAAGAGAAAAGAATGTTAGGAGCCCAGAGAGCTAGCTCTGTGGAGGACTGCTCAGTGGAAGCAAAAGTCCTAGGACATGGAATAGTTTCAGGGACACTTCAATGAAAGATAGAGAGAGAGACAGACAGACAGACAGGAAAATAAATAGTTCCTTTTATTTCTTTTCTCATCCTCTCATCTCCTTCCTGTGCATCTAAGTGAATATAAACAAAGGCAACCCACAAAAGTTCTCTGTTGATATGGATGGACAAAGATCAGCCACTCAGAATTCAGAACAGTAGGGAGAAAGGTAGAAAAAGGATTTGATAGACTTCTGGCATCTGCTTCAGCATATAGGGATCGCTCCACCTTGACAAGTAAAATGCTGAAAGAACTGAAAATCTACAACTCTTGTTAGGATCCTAGGGAAAACTGTTGCCCCTGAAATTGAAGAGATATACAGGTAGATACTGAGAATCACAATTTATCAGAGTAGAAACCCATAAGCAGAAACCCCTATGGAAAAATACTGTGGTATTTAAGAAAAAACTAACTTAAAACTGACAAAATGCTGGAGGCCCCATGTGGACAAATCTGAGAGTGAGAAATGCCAGAGGAACTCGGGCTCCTGGTAGACTTGTCTATACGTCTTTGAGTTTTTTTTTTGTTTTGTTTTGTTTTAATTAGTTAAACATGACAGTACAATGACCTTGACATATCATACATTTGAATCAGATGGGATATAATTTCTCATTTTTTTGAGTGTACACATTGCAGAATCACATTGGTCATGCAGTCACATATATACATACAACAATAATAATGTCTATTTCATTCTACTGTCCTTCCTTCCCCCCATCCCCTTCCCTCCCCTCCTATCATTTCTTTCTACCCAATCTAAGGTAACGCTATTCTTTGAGGTTTTATGTGCAGAATCTCTACTAGGTTATCCCGGTGAAGATGAGAGGAAAAATTCCCTCATGTTTCCAAAAGGAAGAAGGGAAAGTAACCATATGAAATATGCCAGAACATTGTGCTCTTAGCAAGGTTTGCATTCAAGGGAAAGTATTTTACCAGAGTGTAACTGACTTGAGGGAAAGATAAAACATTCAACTCTTGTCCCTCTAGCCTTCCAGCCCCATGGAGGTGGGGAGGGACTGAGATACACATGAGAGTTAGTAGGGCACATCTAATTATAGGAGTATGGAATGCTTCCCCTCTCCCACACCTTACCACTACATTGCTAAAGACATGCATACCCCAATTTCTTCCTCATACATCCTGTCTATCAGCAATAACAATTTAGAAAGGATCCTAAAAGACAAAATACACAGTTTAACAAGACAGAGTAAGTATCAGAACTAGACTGAGATACAATGGGAGAGTTAGAATGATCAGTTTAGGGATTTTTAAAAAGTATGATTAATACACTAAGGATTCTAATGGAAAAAGAAACAGCATGCAAGAACAAATGCATAATATAAGCAGAGACATAGAAATTCTCAGAACAAATCAAAAAGGAAAGCTAGAGATGAAAAACACTGTAACAGAAATGACTAATGCCTTTGATAAGCTCATTAGTAGACTGGAATGGCAGAGGAAAGAATCTTTTGAGTTTGCAGACATGTCTGTAGAAACTCCTAAAATCAAAGATAAAAGAGACTAATGAACAGAATAGCCATAACCTGAGAGAGAACACCACAAGGTGTAACATATGTATATTGGTAACAATTTAAGAAGAGAGAATGGAGCTAAAGAAATATCTGAAAAAGAACTTGGGATGAGTAAATGAATTTTTGATGGAAAATTGAGAATAAGTAGGATATTGAATTATTTTACTCCATTTATTGATAAAAGAAAAATACCTACTTTAAGATAATTCTTCCTTTTGACCTCATTGAAATGTATGAATCAAGTAAGGTTGATAACTTATTAGCTACACATCATGATAACAAGAATGAAGGAAAAGAAAAAGGGGGTAGAACCTATTTGGTAGTGAAAGACTATGCAATGTAACGTCGCTTACCTTCTGCTGTACCTCCCCAAATCATTAGTAAAATATAAAATTCTTGAAATTCATGGTGTTAGAGAATCATTTCTACAAATATATAACAATATTGAGACTTGTGCCTAGATTAGCAATGAGCAGGCATAACTTGGAAATACATAAATTGAGAGAAATAGAACCATAAGGACTTTAGATATAAGCCAAAATCACGATTTGGTTTCTAAAACCTCACAGGTTGGCAAAGATCAGGTTAGAATTCCATTTACTTAACACGGTGCCTGGGTTATTTAAAAATCACAGCCCTTCTTGAATATCACATTCCTCTGTAAATTGAATCAGTATTTACAAACCACATTTGCTTATTTTTAATCAAGAATCCTGCAGTAATTATAAAACTAAATAGGGTTTCTAGGCAATATTCTTCTTCTTTTTTTGAACTTTCCTTGTTTGTTTGTTTATTTATTTATTTATTTATTTATTTATTTATGTGGTGCTAAGGATGAAACCCAGTGTCTCACATGTGCTAGGCAAGTGCTCTTCCACTGAGCTATAACCCCAGCCTTAGCAATATTCTTAATAGAACATCATATAATTTAAATTGAAAAAAATCAACAGGCATGTTGAAGCTGATTCTTTTGAATATTTTGTGTATTTCTATTATAAGATTTTAACACCATTAGTTATGTTTCAACTAAAAATCTGCTATTCAGTTTTTTTTCCTGTTTTTCCTGAGTTTTGTCAATCTAGTTTGATAACTTTTACTTTAGGCTTCATAAATATGTGTACTAATTAATAGTCTGAAATGCTGCAAAAAATTTGAAATACCCATTTATAGGATCACCTGTGTCTTGAGAGTGCAACTGTATCATTGCACCGCTAAAGGACAATTATAGAACTCTATACTCACTTAAATATTTCTTCCAAAAGATATTTGATTATATGATTTTTTTGAAGCACTGGTGCATTCATGCCTATATTCAAAATCAAATTGAGGACTAACGACATATAGTAAAATAGAAACAACAACAACAAAAAGGAATAGATTAATGAATTTCTCATCTGTTTTCCTGGGAAGTTGACTCCTAAAGGTATTTTCCCAATTGTTTATGTGATTATTAATTCAATTTTTTATTTACAGTGTGATTATTGATGACTTGCATTTATCTAACTAAATTATGTTTTTTAATATTAATGACTATATTTATTTTTTCTGATCTACATAAAATAATACTTTCATTATATGAAGATACAAACATTAAGACAAAACCATAAATCAAATGCAGCAGTTCAGATATTCTTATTTTATAGATTTAACATTTAGCTAAATGGAATTTTAATAATACATTAGTAACACATTGAATGTTTGAGTTAAATTGCTGTGGGATAGTTTTATTATTTGCATTTTTCTTTTGTTTCAGTGATAGTAATGGTGACGCTGGTTTCTAATTCTTTAAAGCATATTTGTTTATGCTGTTAGATTCTTTACTCTTTTGCTGAAAAGCTTGAAACTCCTCATAGAGAATTTATTTGTTGTTTATGTTAAAATTTCAGTCAGTAGTTTGACTGGAAAAGACATCTATTCTTTATCTCCTTTAAGACTTTTACTGCTAGGGTTTGGCATGGTAACCCATGAGAGTTACATTCAATTCAAGTCTAGCTGGCAAATTAATACATCAACTAATTATGCGAAGGCTTTGGGCTCCAGCTCATGTTGGCAAATTTATAGATTTTCATTAACTGAAATGGAGAGACAGGAAAAGAGACAATTGAGGGCATCAGGGTCAACTTGTACTTCATGCTTAGAAACAAGAGAAAGAGCAATTTCAGTTCTATCCATTGATTCCTCCATGATCAGCCCCCTGCCCTCTCTCATACATACACACACACACACAAACACATATTTTCTTACCATTGTTTCTATTATAGTTTGAAGAGACTATCTTTTTATAGTTTTTTAACCTTCCTTAAATTTACTTAATGTAGCACCATTTATCTAATATTTACTTTTCTTTGTAGAATGTTAAATAAATATGAACCAGGAAGTAAATTCCCTTTTCTTAAAGTTGTTCAGATATACACTTGCAATTCTTATCATATATTCCTAGAAGTTCTTAGCATTCCATAATTTTGAACTTAACATTGTTAGCTTGAAATGGCTTATTTTCCTAAATATCTCCTTTTATATTTTTATTTTTTGCTTCTGGAAAGGAAGCTAAATTTTGAAATTCTTTTAATATAAATTAATGACTTATATTTTGCAATAATAAATATGAGAGGACTTAGAAGTCAAGTTGTAATTCCAGATCACTTTTCCTAAAAATAGACTTGAAACATCTTGATTTCTTTTGGGCAAGGTTCTTTGCAATGTTCTGTCATTTTTTTCCTCTACCCAGTTCAAGTAAATTTCTTAAAATGTGTGTACTAGGCTATGCCACACTGTGGATTTCTTGGAAGCAGGAATTCTATTTCATTCTTTATATCTTCCCCAACATATAGTTTAGTGTTTTGAACATGGTACAATATGGCAACTAGAAAAATGCATGTAAACCAGATTTTAGGATTTGAAGTAGATCACAAAAGATATCCTAGAATAGGTCAGACTATACTTGAATTCTAATGAGAAAAAGAGGTTGTAGGAGCATATTTTAGGCATGGAAGACCCACTGTTTGAGAGCATTATGGTAAAGGACAACACTGACTGTTCCATGAATTGCATAGCGTTTGATATGATTGTGGTGTCAAATGGATAGATGAAGCTTGAAATATTCATTGAGGAAAAATTACAGACAGTTTGCTTGCCACACTCATGGAATTTGAATTTTATCCTGAAAGCAATGCAGTCACTGTTTTAATTTTAAGCAGATGGGTGATTTAGATAAGTTGCTGTCTCTCTCCCTCCATGACTTCCTCCTGCTCTCAATCCCTTTCTCCTTTCCTCCTTCCCTTCCTTCTTTTTTTGATGTTTCTAAGCTACACATATATGGTTATATGTTAGTCAAAGTTCTCCAAGGAAGAGGACCAATATGATGCAGATAGGTAGGTTAGATATTTATTAAAAAGGAAGTGCCTTACATTATTATGAAGGATGAGAAGTCTCAAGATTTTCAATCAGCAAGTTAGAGACTCAAGAGAGTGAATGCTGTTAGTTCCAGTCCCCAAACTAGCAAGTTTGAGATTCAAGAGGAGCAGATGTTTCAGTTCAAGTTTGAAGATAAGGAAAGAGACCAGTGTCCCAAGTCAAGCCACAGAAGCAGTAAGTTCACTCTTACTTGTAGAAGGGCCAGACTTGTTTTATTTTTTTTTCAACCTTTACAGCTGATTACATGAGGGTTATCAACATTGGGAGAGCAATATGCCTTACTCAGTCTACACATTCAATTCTATCCAAACACCCTTACAGACCCTCCAGAATACTGTTTGGAAACCTCAGGGCCCAGGTTATGATGACCCATAAAATCAACTATCACCAATGCATAAGATTGAGGGAGAAAGGCTTTAGCAAAGACCAATTATTGCAATTGAGACAGTATGTGATTAGAACCTAAACCAAGTTATGCATCTTAGTAATGAATGAAATGGGGAGATTTGGGACATTTTTAAAAGTTGAAAATGAGAGGCTTTGGTGATAATCCATAGAAGACAGGGTAATAATAAAATTTCAAACCATACTTGAACATTTTTCCCTATGACATTAGATATCTAAGCTAGATATTGGAAAGAGATGCATTTCCAGCTTAGGTTGTTTATAGAATATCCAGTTTTAGAAGCTTCAAAAACTGTTTAATTTGAGGTTTTGGATTTGAATATAAATAGTTTGGCAATTAATCTTAGGAAGTGCTGGTAGGGAATAGAGAAATGAGAAAGGAGAGGAAAGGAAGTCTATATAGGGTGTAGTATTCATAAGTTACCTGTGTGGGCATTTTTTTTCTTCTAACTGGAACTCTATGAAAGAATCTCTAGAATGTTTGTCAGAGTAGCTCCTCCTAAAATGTGAGGCTGTTGGAGTGGTCATTCACCAACTCTGTTCTGTTATGGAGACAATTTCTTGAGAGCTAGCTCAGCACACCTATAGCCTCACATGCTTCTGTCATCAAAGACAGCAGTCAAGCAAAGAGATGCCAATAATAGCAGTGAGAAGCTGTGCCAAGTGTGTACCTGTGTTGGGAAGCAATAACACCCTCTCCTTAATATGAAGTCAATCTTTTTGGGAAATCAGCTATCAAAAGATCATTAAATCTAATGCAATATAATGAGATTATCCAGGGAAGGTCTTGAATAAAATTCTGTAGGACTACTGAAACATAAGAAAAATCCCCGGGAAAGAGAAATCTATGAAAGTCTACTATCTCTATATAACAAGAGACATGATTTTAAATATGCTGAAAACCAACTAATATTAAGCAAACTAAAAGCTGTCACCTTTTATCCACTGTTTATATTTCTATTTGACACCTACAAATTTATTAGCTTCATAGTGGCTGCAGTCATGTCTGACTCATCAATATGTCATTAGTACTTAAAAATAACAAAATCATGGCATTTGCAGGGAAATGGATGGCATTAGAACAGATTATGCTAAGTGAAGCTAGCCAATCCCTAAAAAACAAATGCCAAATGTCTTCTTTGATATAAGGGGGGCGACCCAAAACAGAATAGGGAGGAAGAGCATGAGAAGATTACCATTAAACAGGGATGAGAAGTGGGAGGGAATGGGAGAGAGAAGGGGAATTGCACGGAAGATGGAAGGAGACCCTCATTGTCATACAAAATTACATATAAGATGGTGTGAGGGGGAAGAAAAAAAAAGAGAGAGAGAAATATGTTACAGTAGATGGGGTAGAGAGAGGTGATGAGAGGGGAGGGTAAGAGAGGGGGGATAGGAAGGGTAGCAGAATACAAAGACACTAGTATGGCTGTATGTATAAACATGGCTGTATAACCAATGTGATACTGCAATCTGTACACGTGGAAAAATAAGAATTCATACCCCATTTGAATCAAATGTATGATATGTCAAGATCATTGTAATGTTTTGAGCAACTAATAAAAAATTTTAAAAAATGATACTTAACATATGATATACCAAGTACTTTTTTCTTTTAAACAGATTATTTGGGGTCACTGAATTTATGTATAAACATTTTTTTTCAAAAAAAGTTAGAAAATAGAGTTTAGAAAATGTTGATATAATAAAAATATAATTATTTTATAAAAAAATATTTTCCATACTTTGTTTCTGATTACTCTTTTAAATGACAGAAACTGGGACTCATTTCTTGTTTCCATTTCCATACATTCACTTCATGGATTTGAGGATTTATTCCAAGTTGAGAACACAAAACTAGGACATATGAGTGGAAACACGTTTAACCTGAACTGAAGTGTTGGTTTCCTCAGTGTATTCTCATGTGTTTGATAATATTTGCTTTATGATATTTCTACCAGTAAATTAAAATTAACTGTGAAGAATATATACAAATATTTCTGGCACAATTGATTGTGACTTCTCTGACAAAATGGTTCTTTTCCTTTGATGTAAATTCTCTATATCAGTCCGTTTTTTTTCCTTTAAATTTCTGCATTCTAATTCAAGTCATGTATTTATACATAAAATCTTCATGTAACATTTTCAGTAGTAACTTGGTGAGTAGAGAAAACCCCTAATGGTAATTTCTGTGCATTGTTATTACTGTGAGAAATGACACTCAAAAGAAAAATATATATTGGTACCAGACACAACTAGAATGAATTATTTTTTTTTTCTGAAGAACTGTCTAGCACTTGTAGTTCTCTTAGCACCCTATTGCAGCCAGAAGTGAATTAGTTGAACAATACCAGGAAATACATCATAAACTAAAAATTTACAACAAGATGGCATTTTTGAAAGGAATTATGTTCTAATTTTTATTGAGAGTCAAGTCAAATAATGGCTTTGATAGATTGGAGCAAAATGTGTTTTGAAGATTTGTGGCATTTTCAGAAGTAATAGGCATTTTAAGTCTGTTTCCTCTTATGCTGAACCAAGTGAGTGTTCTTTCATAAGTGCAGCGTTATACATTTTTATATACTCTTTCTACAACAAAGTTAATCTATACATATATGCTTTTCTGAAAAAAAAAATAGCCTGAGTATTTTCTTCTTTTCCTAATTTGTTGTGTATTCTCACTTCCTTTTAAAACTTTATTTTTCCTTTTACCTTGCTTGAGCACATCAAGCAAAGGTTGCTATTGGCTTCTGATTTTTGTAGATTACAGCAGTTTGACTCTTAATTTCAATAGTGTTTTTCAGAACTACAGATCATTGAATTAAGTTGACACTTGCTTGCAAAAATTTAACAGCCCAGAAAAATACTTCTGAGAAGTTATTAGCAACAGCAAATGCTTCTGCTTTTTTATTCTTTAGAGACTTGAAGCTCATTTATCATTTTCTTCCCTGAAAATTAAAAATGCTGGAATAAGGAAAAGATCACCATTTTTAGAATAGTGAAAAGAATTTTTTAATTTTTTTATTCAAACTTCTGTGAGCCTTAATTTCCTCATTGTTAAAGTGAGATTATAATTGTTACTTTGAAAAATTATTATAAAATAAAAATATGTGTTAATTACCTAATGCACTAAGTCTAATGCACATGTTTTCATTAAAATTATATGATATTGTTATGGCTATTATTATTCTTGTTATATGTTTGATCTAAATGAAGGATTCTCAAACTTCACAAACCAGAATCATTTAAAGGGCATCTAAAACACAGATTTCTGGACCTTCCCTCAGTCATTGGTTCTCCAGTGGACTTGAGCATGTCTGTTTCTATGAAATGGCCGACCAGGTTATACTGATACTCTTGGTTTAGGGACAATACTTTGAGAAGACCAACAATGAAATACAACTCAAATGTAGTGAGATAGAGGTTTATCACTAAGAATACTTTTTTCTTATAGTTATCTCTGATTCCTAATACTACTTTCTATTTTGAACATTAATTTGCATATACTTCCTTAAAATATTCATTTATCTACTTCTAAATAACTCAGCATTTCCATTTACTTCAGGTATGGAATGAATTTTGCTGTTCTGAAGTTGTTCAATATTTTCATGAATACATAAGAGAATGGACAAAAAAGAGGTCTTTCCTTAGTTGGACATATTTGAAAAAAAATATAAACTAATAGAGCTTTTTGGCTTTGTTTTCCCTTTTAGGTGATTGGGCAACATATAAAGGTTGCCTGACACTTGAAGAATCCATTTTCTATATTTTTGTATTTTTATTATGAATAAGGATGTTTGGTTACCACAATATGCATTTTTATTGCATTTGTGTGTATTTTAGATATTAATTATTACTTAAATTAGATGATATATCTAATTTTATTTTATCTACCAGATTTACTTACTTTGCTCAGAGACCTATCATGTCACTCTTAATGAGGATCCAGATAACATAATTTAATTTATAATAAACAGTAAGAAAAGATCTCTTAAAAGATCATGTTTAATCAGAAATATCCTGGGGGAGGAAACAAAACAAAAACCTCTCACACTTAATATCCCACCAGCAATACTACCAGGATCACCAGTTTGAGGCCAGCCTCAGCAACTTAAGGAGACCCTAAACAACATAGTGAGACCCTATCTCAAAATAAAAAAGTAATAAGTTTGGGTATGTAGCTGAGTGTTAAAGCACCACTGGGTTCAATTCCCAGTTGCCCCCCCCCCCCAAAAAAAAAAGAAATATTTGATATTTGTTCAATAGTTGGATGAGTATTTCACAACATCTTTTGAAAAAATGTCTGGAGATTTTACATAATTGATAAATTTTTGAAATTTGGTGTAAACTATAATCCATAAATTTCAGAAGCTTGTTGAATCCCAAGCACAAGGTACCTAACACTTTATAATTCAATTATTTAATACCAGGTGAATTAGTTAGAATTGTCTAGAAGAACAGAATCAATAGGAAATACAAGTATAGAAAGAGAATTTATTAGATTGGCTTACTTGACCAGAAGCTGGATAATCCACAATGGCCATCTGCAGGCTGGAGAGTTGAAGGAACAAGTAGCTGCACAGTTCAAGAAGCTGAAGCCTCAGAACAAGAGAGATCAATGGTGCTACCCAGTCTGAGATAGAAGGCTTCTGAAAACTCCCTGGAGAATCACAGGCAGAGCCAGCTTTGAAAAGAGTGAAGGAGCAAGAGTCTGATGTTCTCAGGTAATTGCAGCAGCAATCAAGAACCTATTCAAGGAGAATCAAACTTGCATCTGTTGCTGTTTTCTTGTTCTTCCAGTTGAAGCCACCCTGCCATTCAAGCCACCATTCTATCAACGGTGCTGCCCATGCTTAGGGAATGTCTCCATCTCAGTTCTCTATCTCACTTGGGAGTCCTAGACACACCCTTTGTTGATATACCCAGAAGCCTCTTAGTCTTTGGCATCTCTTAATCCAATTAAGCCGACAATTCAGATTAACCATTACACCAGAGAAAAAGAAAATTCTAAAAAGCAATCAGAGAGAGGGCATCCCTGTCTTGTTCCAGATTTTAGAGGGAATGCCTTCAGTTTTTCTCCATTTAGAATGATGCTAGCCTGAGGCTTAGCATAGATTGCTTTTACAATATTGAGGTATGTTCCTGTTATCCCTAGTTTTTCTAGAGTTTTGAACATAAAGGGATGCTGTACTTTGTCGAATGCTTTTTCCGCATCTAT
>NW_026000108.1:50964912-50997369 GCF_001458135.2 Marmota marmota marmota | reverse complement strand
GCAATCAGAGAAAACTTACATGATAGCTATAGATGATAATGATAAAAAAATCATTGCAAAATTTTCACTGAATAAGCAATAGGAGACAGGGAAGCAACATCATTTTTTAAGGAGTGTGGTACTGGGGACTGAATCCAGGGATGCTTTACTACTGATCTGTATCCACAGCTCTTTTTATTTTTTGTTGCGAGACAGGTTTTTGCTAGTTGCTGAGGGTCTCTCTAAGTTGCTTTGAACTTGCAATCTTCCAACCCCAACTTCTGAGTTGCTGAGTGGGGGAAACAACATCTTAAATAAAGAAAAAAAAAAGTAAATAAAGAAATCCAAATTCTATACTCAGTGAACATATTTTCAAAATCAAGGGCAAAATATAAACTCTCATAAATATAACAGCTGAAAAAATTACAACCATTTAGTACTAACTACAATATATATTGAAGCAATTCTTCAGGAACAAGGACAGAATAGAAAGTTTCCTTACTTTCAATTAATAATAACGACATGGTTATATATGTAAATATACCAATGGAATCTACAAAGGAGGTATTAGAGGGCTGGGTTTGTGGCTCAGTGGTAGAGTGCTTGCTGAACACCATGAAGCTCTGGGTTTGATCCCCAGTACTACATAAAAAAAAAGCTAAATAAACAAAATAAAGGTATTGTGTTCATCTACAACTAAAAATATTTTAAAAAGAAGGTATTAGAACTAATAATTGAGTTTGGCAAAGTTGCAAGATATGAGATAAATATAAATCAATAAAATAAAATAAAAATCAATCACATTTCCATATGCTAGCATTAACAATTAGAAATTGAAATCATAAAAATGTTGTTTACTATAACATAAAATATGAGCTATCTCAGGGTAAATCTGACCAAAGTAATAAAATACATATGCACTAAACACTGAAAAATATTGCTTAGACAAGTAAAAATGACCTAGATCAGAATCTAAACATTGTCAAGCTATAAATTCTTCCCAAATCAGTCTTTAAATTTAATGCAATTTTAATAAAAATCCCAAAGGCATATTTTAATGTATAAACTGACAAATTGTTTATAAAATCTTAAGAGAATGCAAAGGATATGGAATTTCAAAATAACCTTGAAAACAGATATTCAAGTCAGAGAAATAATATTACCTGATTTCAAGACTCATGATAATAGTGCATGTATCCAGACAGCATGCGAATGACATAACAATCAACAAATAGATCAACATAACAGAGAAGTGATTACAGAAATAGACCCAAACATGATAACTGATTTATGTCAAAGATAAAAAAGAATGATATTGATATCCCATGCAAAAGGGATATCATTTTCAACAAATTATGCTGAAATATTTAGATATCTATATGTAAAAAGAAACTAATCTATAACTCACACCATATTAAAAAATAGCTGAAATTAGATTGGACACCTTAATATAGAATATAAAAACTAGAAAATTCTACAAGGAAATTAGGAGAAAATATTTGTGACTATAGTCAAAGATTTCTTTAATAATCCCTAATAATAAAAATTGTATTACATCAAAATTAGCAATGTCTGTAATTTGAAATACAGTATGGGAAGAGTGAAAAAGAAAGCCATTCACTCAGAAGGAATATTTGCGAATTATATATCTTATAAAATACTTGTACTGAGTTCCAAAACTTAGTAATAAGGTAACAAGAAACCCAATAGAAATATGGGTTAAAAGTCTCAGAGATTATACAAGAGGTGCACCAAAGAACAAATACAGATGATCAACAAGCACATGAAAAAATACTTAATATCATCAGTCATCAAAGAAATGCAAATTAAAGTCACAATAAGACACCACCACAAATTTACTAGAATAACCAAAATGAAAAAGACATCAAATGTTGTCAAGGATATGGAGAAATAAGAATTCTCATACACTGCTGATAGAGAAATAAGATAATACAGACACTGGAAAACAGTTTGGCACTTTCTAAAGGTTAAACATGCATCTATCATATGATATAGTCATCCCATAACTAGATATTGACTCAAGATCAACAGAGACATATGGCCAAAGGCAGGTACACAAATGTTTATAGAAACTTACAATAGCCAAAAGTCTGGAAACAACATAAATACCTATTAACAGGTGAATGCTTAAACAAATTGTTTTTCCATTTCATAGAACACTACTCAGGATAAAAAGGATGTTATTGATACCTGAAACTATATGGATAAAGTTCAAAACAATTATGCAGAATAAAAAGAGTACATGCTATATTTTTTCATTAATATAAAATTCTATAAAATAAAAACTAATCTATATTGGCAGAATATAGATCATTGATTGAGTGGAAATAGGAACGGGACCAAAAATGGCAGGAGTGTAGGACCTTTTGAGGGTTGATGGATGTATTCACTGCCTTAATTATGATAATGGTTTCACAGGTGTATATATGTATGTGTGTGTGTGTGTGTGTGTGTGTGTATAAAATCTGATCAAACTGTAGACTCTAAATACACATAGTTTACTAAATGCCAATTATATGTCTTATGTTAAACTAGGATTTTTGTATTTAAAGCATTTCCTTTTATTCTGATGGTCAAATAGAAAATATGAAAGACTTTATGATTAGGTATATTGTAACCAATAACACTCATGTGCTTGGTTTTAAGAAGTATACTTTTCTTATAAAATTATATTTAAGTAGAAGGATCTTATAAAATATTCCTTTACATGTGTATTTTTTTCTCTACAATGATATTGGATTTTAACAAAACTATATGTTTGCTGCATTAACTGTAGCTTGCTGATAATATACCCACAGAGCAATGCCATGTCTAAAAAGCACCAGATTAAAAGGGAGGATGCCAGCATCCAGTTCAACATTCAGGGTAACTAGTCGCTCCAGTAATGTGTAACCTCAGGAGGGCTGTTTAACTTTCCATATCTCAGAGTCCCTTCCGGTTTCACAGTGATTGCAGTGTTGTATATTACTGTGAGGACAAATCTGATAACAGATGAGCCTTTGGCCATCCCCTTACATAAGGTGAGTGTACTAAGGAGATTATTGGATAATAGCTGCTTCCTACTGTGAGTGTCTGAAGTTCTAGTGGTTGCAATTTGGACTAATTTAAGTACTCCAGAAGAGACCTAATCCAGGTGTAGGTAGCTGTTGTCCTTGAGATAAATCATACATACTTCTATTTAGTTTTCCCTGTGTGACTTTTTATGAAAATATTATGGCAGAGGTATCTGATCTGGGGTTCTTTATTTTATAATAGGGAATTATATTAAAAAGATTATAAATTATCTTTAACATTAAGTATTAGTATAAAATAAAGTATATTCACTCACAAAGAAAGTATACTCAATATTGCTTTCAATGTTATTTGAACCCCTGATGATATACCCACAATGCTTCTGCATGATTATGATTTGAACCATTTTATGATTTAGAATAATAGAAATATGCTTAACCTTTTACCATGCACACATACCATATCCTAAACTGTCATGGAGCTTTCACTGAGGATTAATAATTTATTTGAAACAATCTTGTTAATGTCTTGTTTTCTTGAATCTCTTTTTCAGTTTTCACCCTATAATCTCTCTTAATTTCCTGTGTTCCTCCTTTCTCTACTCCCCTATTCATTTAGGTAGCCACATGCCTATCTCTGACCCTGGATATTTCCTTGTACTTAAAATTTGATTTCTTTCTTGACCTTAAAGAAATATATATTTATTGATTTCTAAGTTCAGACCTTCTTCTTGTGTTAATGATATAAATAAATATTTCTAAAAGGAAGATATACAAATGGCCAAGTGTGTGAAAAATGTAGTGCTCAAAATTCTCAATATCATTAATTATCATGGATATACAAATCAAAACCATAATTTGCTCCAGGAAGCGTAACTATAAGCAAACATGTGTGCACACACACACAGGCACACACTAAATTCTGAAGGTAAAGAAGCAAAAAGAGGAAACTTATAAACTGTTGGTAGGAATGTAAATTAGTATATTCACTATGAGAAACAATATTGAAATCTTTCAAAAAAAGTGAAACTAGAGTAACATTTATGTGTGTTTATAAGTCATTATTTCAAAAAGACTCCTGCACTCCGTGTATATTACAACACTATTTATAAGAGCTAATATATGCAATCAACTGAAATGTTCAGCAGTGGATGCATGGATAAAGAATATTTGGTATACAACCACATTGGAATGTTATTTGACTACAGAAAGAAGAAATCTTATTATTTGCAGCAACCTGAATGCAACTGGAGGACATTATGTTAAATAAAATGATCCAGACACAGAAAGAAAAATACCACATATTATTGTTCATATGTAAAGGCTCAAAAATATTTCATATAAGTAGAGGGTAGAGTAGTGGTCACTATAGATTAGGAAAGATGGGTTGAAAGCATATATAGGAGGAAATGTAGAGGCTAGTTATCCTGGATAAAGGATTCTAAAATATAATTTTATAGGAGAATAAGTACTGGTGTCTTACAGCATAGTAAAGTAACTATAGTTTATAATTTGTTAAATATTTCATGAAATACTAGTAACTTCCCAATCACAGAAATGATAAATGTTTGAAGAGATGGAAATGCTAATTAACCTGATTTGATTACTATACATTATGTAGAATTACCACACCGTATTCCATATGTACAATTAAAATAATCAATTTAATTAAAACAAGACAATTCAATACCAAACAATAACAAAAAGAAACAGAAATCAGGATTAACCAATTGTAACAATGGCCAGAACTGATTTCCAGTGTAGAAAAATTAGTAGTAGAAATAGAAATGATCCTATTCAATGTTTCTTCCTTTCTCTGAACAATCCTATTGTGAAACTGCTGTAAGTCAAGAAATTTGATGATGACACTGAAAGTTATTTAAAACCTTCTTAATATATATTTTCACTCTGCATTTCTTCCACGTTGTACTTATTTTAAGATTTTCATCTGTAGCTCTAATTTGTTAGTTATTATTCTCTTTAAAAATTATTTTATGAATAGACCGTTTAGGCGAACATATTCTATTAGCTGACATCTTAATGCCCAAATGCACTAGATGAATTCTGTGTACCTTAGCTGTTTGCTTTGAAAATGCCTCCACATGATTATAGTTAATTCATATGGTGTTAAATATGTTTTCAAATGGTTTGATGGATGTGTTAGTCACTTTTCTGTCACTGAGACAAAATATTTGAGAAAAACAACTTAAATGAAGGAAAGATTTATTTTGCCTCATGGTTTCAGACATGCCAGTTCATGGTCACTTGGCCTTGCTTCTTTGGGACCTGTGGTGAGGCACAGCATAAAGGTTGTAGCCCATGGCAGAGGATAGCTGTTCACTTCAAGGGGCCATGCAGGTAAAAGAGAGAACTCACTTCTGTATCAAATCAATTAAGCTATGAATCTATAAGTAGATTAATTCAGTTGTGAAGTCAGAGTCCTTATAATCCAATCACTTCTCTTAGGACCCACCTCTGAACACTGCTACATTGGAGACCAAACTTTCAGCTTACAAGCTCTAGGTGTAATTTTAAGGTTTAAATCATAACAATGAATTGTGGAAGAACTCTAGTATTTGTACAGTGAGACTGTGCAGTTAACTCCAATTTTTCTATTCTTTCCTATGTATGAATCCTTAATTTCACCTCTGGTCTGGTGAGGACAGAACCAAAATCAAATCAGCTTACCATCAGGTGCCTTACATTGATAGTTTTCAATAGAGAGGATCTGTGATTTGCATTTTGGAATGTGTATGTGTGTGTGTGTGTGTGTGTGTGCATGCACATGTGTGCAATAAGTATAATGTGTGTAATAAGCTGCTTAGGATCAGTCTGTAGGTTTGATAAATATTGTGTAATACAACTGTAAAAGTATTTTTTCTTAAAAATATTTTATCATATGGAAAGGCTTTTCAAATTAAAAAAAATTATAATGTTGAAAACAAGGGTAATCCTTTTGAGTGTCAAAGTTGTGGAAATTGAAGAAAGTCCCATCAGTGCTTTCATTTTGAGAATAATTTTCCATGCCAGTTGCCATTTTATGCCCTGCATGAGTGACTCAGTGTGCACCTAAGGACCATTTTAATGTGTGGCATCTGGGTGGACACCTGGAAGCTCTGAAGCTTTGAACTAAGGAGCCATTAATGCTAAAAAAAAAAAATTAACATTAATGTTGATTATCCTCTTTAACTTGTTTCACCCACAACTGCTCAATCATTCTGCAACCAGATTACTGCTGGTTCCATATGTTTCTGTGACACTTAGGCTTGACTAATTAAAATGTTCTGTTATAGGTGCAACATAAATTTTAAAACTCTGAGATGTCTTTTTAGCCAATTGAAGACACTTCTAATGTTTTATGAAAATTAATATATAAATTTATTTTAACCTACCAAGTACCAAACGTATGGCCTAACATTTTATATACTACTTTGATTCAGAGAAACAAATCTATGCACATCAGCTATGTTACAAGCTTTGCCAAACCTTAAACTCTATAATCTTGATAGATTTTCTCTAATATTTTTCTTTAAATTTGCCTTTCCTAATGATATAGGAATATGTTTTGTCAAGGGATCAATAAAAAAGATTAATACTTATCAATAAGAAATGAAAACTAAAACATCAATCAAATATTATTCCCTCTTTCAAATTGTCAATGATATAAAAAGATAATAACCAGTGTTGGCATTCTAAAACACTGCTAATGTGAGTGTAAATTGGCAAAATATTTAGAAGACAATTTGGCAGCGTGTAGCAAGTGCTTGGATATTTTCGTATTCTCTCATTCAATTCCCTTCAAAAAGAATCATGAGGAAGTAGATATTTATAAATATTCATGAAAAAAGTTTTATCATAGTGTTTTTCAAAACATTCAATCTTAGAAATATAAATAAGTAGCAATATAAAAGATTTCAATAAACCTTTTCTTCCATGTGATTGATGCTATGTTTAAAAGCCATGTTTTTGAAGACTAATTCAGGAAAAAGAAAATTTTTCTTAATACAATAAATTGTTAAGTGAGAATAAATTTTGCGAACCAACCAACCTCTCACATAGGCATGTACAGAAGTACTGAACTAAAAGACGACACACCAACATTCTTTATATTCAGTATTATTTATTGTTTGATTGATATGTCTATTTACACATATTAATAATGAAGTTTTGGAAACACTTAATGAAGTTATCAAAACACTTATGAAAAATTGATTTCATAAAGGTTATTTTTAAATAATTTAAAATTTATCTTTTAGTGAGTAATTTTAGCATATTTATATGGTCCTATTTAAATTTCTACGCTTTAAAATATTTTTTTGTCCAGCAAAATTCTAAACTTCTTGAAGTTGAGCCTATGTTATTAACTTCATTTTTGTTCTATCTATGTAATTTGGAATGCAAGACACTTCAAAATTTTTTGCTGTGAATCACGATCAAGTATAATTCTTTGTCAAGTACATCTGCCCAGAACTACTTTTGAGTTTCTTATTCTGTATGTCTATTGAGCCATTAGTGATTTTGATGTTCACAAAATCTCAGAATCAGTTTACTTAGTTACCTATTTAATAATCCAAGCCAAAGATATTGCACTATTCCATATTATTTCAGTGATGGCAAATATATTTGGTCATTCTTAGTTCAATTAGTTCAAATAGGGTCACTTGGACATTGGTTCAAATTGTAGTTGATATCGGGTTAAAAAGATAAATTTAAAATAATAGTCATCTCAGTTGCTTTGGGATGTTAGAAGGGTAAAAATAGATATACAATAAAAATAATTTTCCTTCATTTTGAGTTTGGACTCTAAGTCAGGAGTATTTCTGCAAGAAATACATATAGAAATAAAAGAATCAGTTCAAATGTTATTTGTTTGCTTAAGAACACATACATAATTTTCATTTTCTGTTATGGAGCAAAGCCACATATATCTGATTTTTATTTTCTTTTCAACCACTTCTTCCATCATCACAAAGAAAACAGTTTTTACCCAATTTTCTGATATCTTTTCATAAAATAGAACAGCAGCAAGGATCAACACAATAACACAATACTCAATGAATTTCATTATGTAATCAAATGATTGAAACTGCATCTTCCAAATATACACAATAGTATTAGTTATTTTCTACTTTTGTTTATTATTCTAATGGCTTGTACTAGTAAGAGTTGACCAACTAAGGAGTTGAGTAGTTAGGTCCTGCTCTGGTCAAGCACCAGAGTGCTCAATTTACATACAGTTTTAAGTGGCCAAAGGAGATTAAAGAGGTAATTTCTTCCCATTTTGCATGAATGGGAACATATTCTTTTTAATCATAGTAGTTTTCACATTAAGCTGTGGAAATGAGCAAACTATTATTAGTTCATGGGAGGAACTAAAACCCAGAATGATTGAATTATAAAAGGTGATTAAATTTCAAATCTTCTTGCTAGTTTTACCTTAAATTTATCATATTTGAGCTATTCATAAATTTTGTAAGTGAGCACTTAATACCAAAAGAAATTTATTTTTATTTATATATGAAAAAAAGAAAATTGTATCACAATACTCAGTGCTGAGCATGTACTTGCAAACTCATTAATAAACAAATAACAATCTTTTTAGAAAATTTCTTTTTTGAAACATTTTCAGGGATGTTTATTTTATAACTCTATCCAAATTTTAAAATACTAGTGTTTTTAAATTCTCCCTTTTGGGCTGGGGTTGTGACTCAGTGGTGGAGTGCTTGCCTAGCACCTGAGAGGCCTTGGGTTTGAGTCTCAGCACCATATAAAAATAAATAAAATAAAGGTATTGTGTCCAATTACAACTAAAAACTAAAAAAATAAATATTTTAAAAATTCTTCCTTTAGTCTGTCTAAGTAAACTGCTGACTTCATTTCAAATCTGCCAATTCCAACTTTTTGTTCTTGTGTAATAGAAACACATCTCACCATTTTTACCAGAACACAGTAGAATTTAAATGTAAATGAGATGTGGAATGTTCCTAGAGATGAATGGTCATAAATCTGACTAGTAAATAGTCTTTTAAAAACAGCATCAATTCACACTAACACATTTTAGTAGCTAAAGCAGAAGCTCTGGGTAGAGAGGGAAAAACTAAATTCCTACCAAATCTCCAGAGTGGCAGGAAACACAAAGGGCATATCCAAGACCCAGTAGTGAAATCTGAGAAAGCTTATTTAACTAATACTCTTTGGTGAAATACAGAATAAGGCTTTGATGAAAATAAGGGATTTCTACAAAAGAGGAACATACTTGCTTCAATATGTTAATTCCATATAGGTTAGTTTCATATACAAATATCTGCTTCTGAATACCAAGTATTTGAAGGATATGCAGGTAGTTCTTGCTTTGCACACCAGAGCAGGACCCTGAAATGTGATGGTAAAATCTGAAACCAAGAAAAGTGATCCTAATAACCTGGAAAAAAAATCATGAGTGTTATATAACATTTACAAGTGATTTTTTTTCCAAAAAGGTATAAAACTCTCTTATTTGGCATGAAAAACCCCTATTAAAACATTTATGCATTGTACAATAATTTTAAAATTAGAAACAGAAAATATTTTTTTTTGTTAAAAATCCTAGCAAGAATAGTGAAGCAGGACTTGTCTTTTGTCATATACATTTTGAAATAAACAGCATTTTGTTCTATATATTGGTAAATTTTATACTCTTTTCTAAGATTGGATCAGTTTCTGATGCTATATTCTCTGCATATTCAGTGTTATGAAGTAACTGAGAGAGTTCTTTTAAGGTTGAATTCCTTCCTTCCTCCCTCCCTTCCTTCCTTCCTTCCTTCCTTCCTTCCTTCCTTCCTTCCTTCCTTCCTTCCTTCCTTCCTTCCTTCCTTCCTTCCTTTTCCTTCTAATACTGTAAAGTTTCCCTTCTGTGAATTCCTCTGGCTGTAGACCTAGAGTATCTTTGTTAGATACACTGTCAACATTACAAGTCATCTATTTAATCTATAACTCTATTCCTATACAACTAAAATCTTTTAGCTTTTTGTACAATGCAGTAATGTTTTGGCCATATTGCAACCTTTTATTTTCTACCATGATCCTTTTATGTTCTGGTGTGCATGCTTTATGTTATACTTTATGCCATATTTCTTTCCCAAATCAACTAAATAAATGGCACATTCTTCTGTGGCAGTATCAACTATCTGTCCAAAAGCCCATCTAAGGCTTTAAAAACTGAAATAACTCCTTGGTCCAGTGGCTGGATTAATGAAATTGTGTTTGGTAGTTTAAAAGTACATAAAAAGTACATTTTAATATTTTCATTCAAGTGCTCTAGAGAATTACCTGCAATATTATTCACCATTGATAGTGCATTAATAGTCAAATTACTTTGCTCAAAGTATATTTATACCACTGGGAGATAAGGAAATAGCACAACTATTTTGTTGTTGTCTGTATAACAGATGTGTTGTGGCCAAGCACTAACAGACCATGAAAGAAGTGACGTGATTTGTCCCTGATCTTGATGTACACCTGTTATTTATGTAGTGATTTGTGGATTGAAGAGGTAGTAGCATATTTTGTTCTTTACAATCACTCACAGTTAATGTACCTTGGTAGCTGAAATTTGAACCATGTTTTTGGTGCACTGAGCTTATTTAACTAAACAGTGTTACTGGAAAACTGTGCAAAACAAGAACTACCTTTATTAAGTTTCAAAAATTGGTCTCAGGATTTTCTCCTTAGTTTATTTATTTATAAAAATTAGACACTGATTTTTTTCTTCTCAAATGATAGCAGTAAGCTTTGAAATGAAATACAAATTTAAATTAGGTGAACCTTGAAGTACAACTTATTATTTTAACTTCTTTACACCAATACGGATGGTGGTTCGTGGAATCTGGCATTCATCTTTATGTGCAGCTCAGGAAGGCAACAGGAAAGAGATTCTATCTCCCCTTGTACCTGATCATTTAGATACATGAACAGTTGCATCTTTGGTGTTCTTATATATACCTGAAGACTGCACATCAAATTACACACCAGTCTTCATTGTTTATCCTACCTAGAGTAGATTTTTTTTTAAGAAGAAAACATGCCCATGATTACATGCATAGTATTCTTAAAAATTTGTGAAGATCTTTTGGGGTGGGGGAAAATTCTCAATCTCAAAAATGAACAATTAAAAGCTTTTCTTAGGTTTTAGTAACTTAAAAAGAAAACTTCTTAACAGGTATATTGACAAATAATTTGCACAATACAAAATTCCCCCATTATAAAAGTACAGTTCAATCAGTTTTAAAACAGGGAACACACAATATATTTGCATGTGATCCTTAAGCAAGGCCATGCTAATTTTCACCAAGTTGTTCCAATTTTTATTTCAACATGTGTTGCCAAGTCAAGCACTCTTTGAAATTTAATTCTTGGCAGGCAAGTACATTTAATATTTTTCAAAAACATAGCGGGGGCAGGGGTACAGCACTGGGGATATAGCTCAGTTGGTAGAGTCCTTGCCTCACATACACAAGGCCCTGGGTTCAATCCCCACCACTTAAAAAAAATTGGGGGAAGGATACCTTACTATTACTATTATGTGTCTAATTTGTTTTGGAAACTTTTAAGAAAATATAGATAAATAAATATCTAAATTTGACAGAAATCTACTGAATTTTCATGTTATTTTTATAATGCAGTTGTTATTCTTAGTTTATAAGGAAAGGAAGAAATTATGGTAAGGTAACTTAAAAGCAAAACTGGCATATTTGGCATTAAGGATAATCTTGCATCTTCTGGCTTACATCATATTGGGATAGAAGGTTATCTCTCTGATGATGATTCATCAGCTGTACAGATAATAGGTTAGTATTTATTGAGGTCCTATAGAGCCAAGTGTGATTCTAAGTTTTTTACATGAGGCATTTCATTATCTTTAAGAACCCTATGTGATAAATGCTATTGGTTTTTGTAGTGCATAGATGAGGAAATTGAGATACAGTGAGACTATCCATCTTCACCATGGCCATAAAAATGAGAAGTGGAACACGTGGGAGCCTGGTCCCAGACTCCACTATAATATTTCCTTCTGATTTTCCCTCTTACTGTCCAATGTCCACCAAGAAAAGTGGCAAAGGCTGGGATCCTTGGTAGAACTTTCCTTCTTGAGTAGAAGGGGACAATAGAAAGCTTATCACATGCATCTGATAAATCACACTATCATAACGAGTCTTTTCCATGTAAATATTTTCCATGTAAATTCTAAACTTTTATATATTTGACTTTGAGATCTTGATTTACAAATGTAAATACATTTTTAAAAAGATAAACACATATAAATATGAGATATAAATAACTTTTTGAAAAATAGCCCAAAGTTTAAAAAAAAAATGAAACCATTTCAGGACACTAAAGACAGAAATTACAAAGACAGCTGTGCCCAACACAGTGATTCCAAGTGGTTTAACCTGAGGGTCTCTCTGAGATTGCTCTGTCCCACACATGATGTTACTTATGCCCCTCACAATTCATTCTCTTCCCAAGTCTCCTTTCTCTACCCTTTTAGTTTAAAACGGTATCCCTCTTTCCATTTCTGATCCCTTATTCTGTTTGCACCAATGACCACCTAACCTAAGTTCAGACTGACACATCTACTCAAATCAAGACTGCAAAGATTTTCCTTTGCCTCTTCTTTATTACATATGCATCTCATTAAGAATATTAGCTCTGTAGGACATGGAGAATTATAGAAAATCTCATCATTGCTTGCTTATCCTACTACTGTACCTCCAACAGCCTCAAAGTAGCAAAACTAATACTACCACCAATATGACTTTAGAAACCATTAGCATTATAGAGCTTTTGTGCTCTTATATTTCGTAGTTGTTCTATACTTACATTATCTGAGACTATGACCACTTTATATCATCTTCCCTCCCTCTTGGCCCTCAAATCTCAAAGATATATGTAACTACACATAAATGGATCTCTTGCCCTTAGGTCAATGTCTCTGTATTCATTTGGTTTTTCTGAAGCTTGTTCTCTACTAGATTTCTTTATAAGAGCTCCTGGGGAAAATATTCCTGGAATTTGTGTACATTGATTAAAGAGTTTGTCTATGTCATTTGCACTTGAAAATCTGTTTGTTGAATTAAAAAAAATCATTGACACCTGCTATTTTTTTCCTTAATTATCTTAATATGTTATTTCATTTTCTTCTGGCATTAGGCATTGCTATTGATAAGTCTTATGACAGTACGATTTTACTTTCTTAATATATCATGAGCTCTTTATTTTCTAGGTGCCCATAGATATTTTTGCCTTCTTTTTTCTTTCTTTAGTTAAGTCATGTAATTTTACTGGAATATTTCCTGGTGCTAATTGTGTTGGGTCAGTACTCTCAGAAACATCATGTTCACTTTCAATAAGGAATTTAAAATCTTTTATTTCTAGAAAATGTCTGGATGCCTGGATGTTCTATTTGTTTTGTTTCCTTAATTTGGCTTTCATCTGCATTTATCCATAGGTTCAAACTTTTTTTTAACCTGTCCTCAGTATTTTTCATTTTTCACTGAATACTTTTTTCTTCATTCTTTTTGGATTTTTAAAGTTTTTAAATTTTCATTTTACTAAGTCATCTCTTATATTTATTTTTTATTATATTTTTTGGTAGTTTGGTCTTCATTTTTGGAATCATTTTTTTCTTCTCTTACTTCTAATTATTCCAGAGTCAAAGTGTATCATTTATGAGCTTTTCTATTTCTAATTCATATTGTTCTTTTATATCTTGTACCATTTTGTTAATTTTTCTTAGCTAGTTTTGAAATAGCACTTTTTTTTCTGTTTTGTGAGCATATTTTTCTTTATACTTTTATGTTGCTCATGTTTATGTAAATTTTCCTAAGATGCAGTTTAGGATAGCTTATGTAACTTACACAGCTTCCTCTTCTGTTGTTTTTATTATGTGTTTAAATGTGGCTATGTACGTTTTTGGATTCAGTCTAGACTTGTATTTTCTTCTGTTCTCTTTGTTGTTTCTATCTCACTCAATTCTGTTTCCCTTCCAGCAATTTTTCTTCAGTGTGTGTTCCTGTCTTTGAATGAATCATTGGTGGACTATTTCTGAGAATTAACAAGTATACCCTGCTCTGGATTGTTCAGCCCTTCTTGGAGAGAGAGGTTGCGATGACAAATTCCTTGGTACCCGGGACGGCTTTCCTGTGAACATCATTGACCGGTTTAGCCTTCTCCTGATCTCTGGCCCTTGAGACCCTGCCTGTTGTCTTCTTGTTATTCCTGCAGATATGCTGTTTAAAGTCTGTTGGTGATTTGTTTCCAACTCCTGTGTTTTGGAGCTTATTGAGAATAACTATCCATCAGTTTTGTTTTGAATGGCAACCCTAGATTACTGTCTTGATATGTTCTGTTTCTTTGTAGTGATTTGGAAAGATTTAAAAACTTCACTGCCACTGTTGCCAGCTTCCAAGTGTAGTTTTTCAATGTGTCACAAATACTAATGACCTTTAGTAAAGGTTATTTAATAATAATTTATGGCTCCTATGATTCATATGTATATGTTAATACATGAAAGTAAAAAATCACCTAACCTGAGTGGGCATTCATTCATACTAGTGCTATTCGGGCAAACCTGAGGTCATCTTGAAATAATTTGATGATTTTTGCTTCACAGAAAAAAAGAGTAAATTCTTTTCTTTTTCTAGGGATATAAGAATAGGACTTTAAAAACTATATTTTTCCCTGGTATAAAATAATTTTATTGGAGGGGGGAAAACTTCATTTAAACAGATTGAAAACTCAGATTTCCTTCCAAACAAGCTTGAAGTGTTTTAAAGGCCAGTTTTACTCAGATGAAGGATACATAATGAAAAGGAAAGCATTGGACTTACTGGGGGCAGTTCTCTTTTTAGAGCAGTGTGTATTTTGTAGTCCATAGGAAACCATTAGCTTATTCATTTCATAATAACTATTTCTAGACCACAGAAGATTTACACAAGTAAGATGTGCTATGAAATGATCCAAATTGGAAGGCAAAGAAATGAAAATGTATAGTTGCTTGAAAAACTTGTATGCTCATAAAAATGGTATAGTAAGGGTGAAATGGGATTTTGTCTGAATTAGATGAGATTAGTGATGGGTTATTAGACATGTTTCATGGAAGAATAGGAGGTGAATAATAACCAGGGCTTAAAATGAATAATTAAATAAAGTAGAAGGTGAAAAATTGTATGACGGTGTCCTTGTCAAGTGAAAATCCCCCTCAGATTCATTCTGTTGGTTAGTGCTGATATATGAAATAGCAATAATCAGTTTGTGATTATCATTTCCTCAGAACAACCATCCTGATGGTAAGAAATAGCCCATGTATACTCTAACATTTAGTATGATAGTTGCAATGTTTCAGTTTCTAGAAAGGAATATGGTCCATAGGTTATGCCTTGACCTATGTGGATAAATAAGCAGATTAATAATATGGATGCACTATGGTCTTGTGTTTCATGATTCAGCTGAAGTTTATGTATTGGCAGAAATATGTGACAAAGGAAAATGCAGCTATTGAATTGAATTTGTAGTGTATAGGAAATAATGATCTGTAGGACTAAACAAATCTCTAGAAGTGAATTGAAATTTTATCATGCTGAAATGTTTGATGGAGTTGATAGATTAGTGAATGAATAAATGGTTTTGATTAAGGAGTGGGATTTTTGAATATTGGTCATTAAAGTTATAGTTGAAGTATAACTATGATTTTTATAACAATTGTCATATTCCATATGATAATTATGATACATAGTGTATTCCGATTTAAGTGTTATTTTTTTGTTGCAGATTTTGTGAGGTTCTCTTCAAAATCTGTACTCATTTATGGTGGTTTGGGTGGTCTCTCATCTTAATTCCAGCTGATAAATGTGATCTTCACAGTATTTGCTAAAGTCCTCTTACCCTCTTACCTCACTTTTACAGAGCAGGAATCATGATTAAGAACAGGACAGGTATTTTGTCAAGTTGCTATGGTGAAAAGATAGGAGAAAATGTTCCAATGTCTGTGAAATTGAAATCTCTTTCTGTCAGCTATTTCCTGATAAACCATATGTGTGTGTGTGTGTGTGTGTGTGTGTATGAGATATATATATCTCACTTCCACAAATAGATTTGTATATTCTGTGGGCATATATACAAACTAGCTTTCTTATTTATAATAATATATTAAATTTAGCTTGTTATTATAATAGCAATAGAAATATTCTTCATTATATTATAAAGTTTATATTAATTTTGTTTTACTCTGCCAAGTATCTTTGTTAGCACAATCATTACATGAAGAGAGAAATTCTCTCACATACCACCAAGTATTTGTCATCCCAAGTACTTTATAGTCTTAATTCATTTTTCCTCTAAATGAATTAGATTCCTTTGAAGGAAAAAATAGACTTTCTATCTTTTCACATTTATTGCCTTAGAGTTTTATCTATTTGTTTCTTTCTCTTTGAGGTACCTATGTGTCTGGATATAGATGCAATTAATAAGAAAATGACTGTTTTTTGACTTTTCTCCCAAATTGTAAGATGACAATGGGGGTTGAAGAGAAATATGTAGTTGTTATCAGGTACAATTCCTGAATTTTTCATGTGGAATGTGAGAGGTGCTTCTGAACTATTCTAAGACTAATATTAGCAATGACAAACTCAAAAGATAATATTTTCAAGTATTTAACCTGAGAGTCACATTGTTGAACAATATTTTCCTGGATATTTGAATATTCAACTTGAATATTCAAATAGAATATTCCTCAAGATTGATCAGGTTTGGGATGAGACCAGTTACATTATGGATTCAATGAAGATTTTACAAAGAGATAAAAGGAACATAATACATCCATTTATTTACCCATTCAATTAGCATGTTTTAACTGTTTGTTTTAGGCTTTATTGCAACATCCTGCACATTTTCATTGTGGAGTTATTTACTTATTTTTTTCCAAGAATGGTTTTATTTTATTTTTTTGTTTGTGTTTTTGTTGGGAGTGTGTAACTGAACTGTCTTGTGCTGATAGTTGTGGTACCTGATTCTAGATCTGTTCACTACTCTCAGATGTAAATAGGGAAGGAAATTACTCCAACTATTGTGGTATCTGGAAATATGATTCATTCAGGTATAGGTTTGCCAAGGGTTGGAAGGTACTTCATATTTCTCAAATGAGTGACATACAAGACTAGCAATTATTATGGGAGTTAATATCTTTATGCTTTAGAAAACAAAACTGAACGATATGACTAATTGTCTTTATGAGAAATGACTTTGGAAAAAAGTATAAGAATTTCCCTCCAAAACAGGTTTTGGATGACAGCAGGACAAGAAAACATGGAACTAGAGCTTAGCATCCTTTCTTCTTTTCTGCTGTATTTTCCTCTCTGAATCTGTAGAGACATATGGAGGAAAAAAATATGACCAAGGCAGAAAGAAATGATGACCACTTCCAACTCTAGTGACAAAACTCAAAGGACCAGAAGAAAGATAATGTCACAGGGAGGGGACACTCTCTAATTTGTTTAGAAATAAATATTGAATCTGCTTGAAAAATTCCTAAAGGAAAAAACTGCATTGACATAGAAAGTTAGTGACAGAATTGAAACTATCCTTGAATTGAAACAGAATTGAAACTAGCCTTGCTAAATATTTTCAGTGAGGCAGTAAAGGATAAGCAATATTTCTTGTTGGCATTGTAAAAATATGGCTGTTGTAATTAATTAAGATGATGTATTAAAACATTGGCAAAGTTTAGCGTTTCTTAATATATACGTGGCAAAATTTCAGCCAGTGTTCTTGTTGTTATCTCATCTTACAACATACGCTTTTAAGGATTGTCATCTTTTTAAAATTTATAAATGATATTAAAATATCAGGCTATTATCTGACTTTTGCTCCTGAGGAACTAATGAGCAAGAGTCATTACTCACAACAGAATAATTAATTGAGTTTTCATTCCATGCCAGACAGTGGGCTGGTATCTGGGCTTACTTAGATAAGAAACAGGTTTTTTTTTTTTTTTTTTTTTTTCTCATGGAACTCACAGTGTAAGAAGAGACATGTAAACAAATCATTGCCATGTAAGTTGATGAATGCCATAATAAGGGTATGAACAGATGCCACAAACATAGAGGAGGGAGAGCTTATATGCTCCCAGCAGAAAGCAAAGGTTTCAGAGTAAGCTGGCACTTGACTTAAAACAAGACTTCAGAAAGCTGAAAGGGAAGTAGCAGGAAGACCAAGTTAGAGGTATCAGCATAGGCAAAGACACACAAATTCATAAATTTGACACTGTAAATTCAAGGAAGATGCTAGGATGGGAAAACAAGAGTTGTTTACATTTATCTTATACCTACCTTACTTACAAATTCCCCTTTCTTAGCTACTTGGTAGTCATACTTACCAGACCATAACCTAGTATTCATAGTCATTTAACACAGTGGTTAATATTTGTTGGATTTTACTGACCTAGGACTCAATACCAGGTCTGGAGTAAGTTTGAAGAATGTATTTTTTTTATTCTGTTAATTAGAATTTAGAAAGAGCCATTTAATCTGAGTTTAACTAACAATGGCTGTGGTAGTAAACTGTTTGTTGCTATAAACAAAATATCTGATATGAACAACTTAGAGGAAGAAAAGCTAATTTTGGCTCACCGTTTGGCTCAGTCCATGATCAGCTGATTCCATTGCTCAAAGCCTGAAGTGAAAACATAACATCATGGTAGAAAGACATGGTGCATGAAAGCTGTTCAGCACATTCCAGGCAGGAAACAGAGAACGCATGAGGAGTCAGGGACTAAATATAATCCCCAAGTGTCCCCAGTGACAAAGTTCCTCCAGCCATTCCCTACCTGCCTACAGCTACCATCCAATAATTCATTCAAACTATTAATCCTTCAAATGTATTAACCCACTCATTTAGTTATAGGTCTCCTAATCTAATCATTTCCTTTTTGAACATTCCTGCATTGCCTAGCATGAGGTTTTTGGGAGATATCTCATATCTACATTATAAAAATGGGGTAAGGAGGATAGGAGTATTATAGTAGAATTCTGCTACTATTGCCTAGCAAAGCATAGAAAACATTTCTGGCAATAAAAGAAACATAGTGAGAGAATAAAGATGAACACACAGGAAATGCTGCCTGGGACCCTGATGCCTTTGCCGTTTCTGATTCCCATACCTTTTGAAGTCTGGCTCTATTCCTGCCATTCATTTGATTCTGTGAGCTGTACCTGCATCTTATATTAAATTTTCCTTTTATGCTTGAGCTAGTTTGAGTTGGCTTTACTTGAATCCCAAAGGGTCTTATGAAAGACTAGATCAAAGGACCAGAGGTCTTCACTAGTGAAAGAAGAGATTTATTGCTAATGGGTGTTCTAGTGAACTAAAATGATAAGAAAGTTTCTAAGAGAATTGTTATAATGATCGAATAAAGTTAAATAGTTTTCCATTTTGAAATTTTCAGAAGTCAATTAAGAATCTTTAGATGATCACAGTTCAGTGTAGGGAGGTAGAAGGTGCTGCTGAAGAGGAATGACGTTAAGTTACTTAAGTAAAAGAATACAAGTAACTAATAAACTACGTAATATAAATAGATTTCAAAGTTAGTTAAGAGCTATAGTAAAAAAGGAGTTGTGAGTTAATTTACAAAAAAAAATCATTGAATGTGGGAGCATGGTTTAAATTCAAAGAATATAATGGTAAATAATATAAAAGTTATGGAAAGTGGGGCCCTGATGGAAAGAAGATTTACTGGGAGAAGTAAAAATCACAGTGGGATAGTGAAAGCAGTAAGGAAGGACCTCTCTTACATTGCAACCATAGTTAGTTTGCCATGGGAGAGTAAATAATCTCCAGTGAATTCCTTCCAATCAGAGAACTAGCTGACTATCAGCAAGCACCAAGGGAGTCTATGGGATACCAAAGCACTGAGAAACCCTCAAAGAGGAGAAGTCACTCAAGAAGATATCTATTAATGATAACATATCATCTAGCCTATGGGGTCATATATATATATATATATATATATAAGCATCTGTACTTCAGGGAATATATTTATCTGTGTAATTTCTGAAATGAGAGAATTACTGTTCCTCAGGGTATAAGCTTGGAAGAAGTCCTCCCTGGGAACAAAGTTAGGCATCATAAAATGAGCACTCACATAAACTGTACTGTTCAAGAGGCAGAGAAAAGCATTTTCCCTGTAATTATTTACTTGATTCTAACAGTTCCCTTGCAAAGTTGTTTTTGATGTAAAGTAGTCAAAGAGAACAAGAGAACAAGAAGGAAAGGAACAAAAAAGTTTTCTGAAAGTTGTGACTCTGTCTTTAAATTTAAATTAAGAACTTTATGAATATTTTAAAAATTTACTTTTGTAACACTTCTGATTTATTCTACTTCATCCTCACTTCTCCATCAATCCATATATTTGGCCTTGCTTGCTAGGCTTAATATAATCAATATAATTCATTTTTAAGGTTTTTAAGTTTTTTTTTTAAATAAACATATAGCTTGTTTATATCAATGGAGCTGTAATGTTCTCATGGCAGAGTTTTACTTTCATATTCATGTAGTTTTTAAAACCATGTTTGAGCACATAGTAGGTGTGTAGCAAATGGGTATTGCCTAAGGGGTTAACTAACTAGTGGAATTAATGTATGCAAGGCAAAGGCCTCTAGCGTCTATGATGAATAGACAGGAGAATGTCTAATCGCAGCTAAACTGTCGCAGGCCTATTTCATGCTGATTCATTAATACATTCCCTGGGAAGAGAAGAATTTTAAGCAAATCTGAAATTGCTAACATCCTTCTTTGGATAACTAAGCAGTCAAGTAGCACAAATGCAGGTTGCAGTGAGAATATTTAGGAGAGGGAAGAACAGTTTCTTTTCAACCTTTTCTTTGGTAAACATAGTGAGGTTCTAGAAAGACTGTATTGTATCATGTGACTTATGTTCATATTTTTATGATTTAGAAATCATCACACTAAAGTAAGTGATAGGAAAAGGCATTTTAATTCAAATCTGCACTTCTAGTCCAAATACTAGTAACCAGTCATAGTAATATAATTTCATGATATCTTTATAATAACAGAAATATCATTTATTATAAATGCCTTTATTGTAAGGACTAAGAAAGGCAAGCTACAGAGGTTATTTGACTTTCCTGAGGTCACACAGCTAGTAAATAATAGAGTAGAAGTTTATGTTTAGAGTTCCTGATTTCAAAAGTTGGTTGATTTTATTGCCTTGAACTGTTGGAGACAATTCTATATTCTTCTTTGAAGGGTTTACTAAGTTTGTAGCTGGTGGTAGAAGTAGCAGTAACAGCAGAAGCAACTGTAGTACTAATAGATATTACACAAATGTTTCTACATGCTGGGGACTGTTCTGAATACTTGACATGCATTAGCAGTATGGGAACCTGATGAAAAGAGGCCATGATCTGGGATCACAGCTTAGCTTAGCCAGAGATGGGTGTTGTTGATCTGAAACCTCCCTTTTATCTTTCACAAGTAGATTCACCGAAGGATGTGTTGTCACATACGTAATTTCCTAGGATTATTTTTCTCCTAGTCTCTTAAATTTCTTTCCACTCTTCATGTATATAAGAGGAAAAAAAATTTAAAAAGGCAGCATGTTCTTGTTTCATGTGGCTGTTTAGAAGGGATTTGCCAGAATTCTGTTCCTAATAGTCAAGGGCACAGATTTCATTTCCGTGCCCATTATGCATCAATAGCCTGAATCATATATATTATGAGTTGCGGCCGCCTTACATTTCCTAAGCTGCTGTGTTAATGTTCCTCTGCTTCAGACTGCTATGTGCTTATTAGTGTCCAATGGTAACTGATTCCTATTGAGCCAATGCATCACTAAAGAATTATCAAGGATGTTATGTGCTGAGTTAACAATGAGTATCACTCTGGGCTGCCATAAAAGCCACAAAAAGACAATCATGTACAAAATTGAGAGCCTTGCAAAGTGTGAAAAATAAGGAACTCAAAATTACATGAAGTGTTACACATATCTATAGAAATCCCTCTCTTTTACTATTTGTGAAAATGCTAGATTTCCTTCTGCTTTCCAGCCTTGAAAGTATTTCAAAACCAACATACACCAAATAATACCACCTTTCCCTGGTTCACAGGCAATCTCATGTAAAACCTATTTCACCTACAAAATGACCCTCCTTAATGCTGACATCCTTGTAGACAAAGCAGTGAATGGAGAATAGGGGAGAGTTGCTAGGAAGTTGGAAGATCCTAGAGGTGGACTGTGGATGGAAGGGAAAACTAACCCTGCTTGAGATCTTTAAATAAATCTGATAAAAAGCAATGAAGAAAAACTGAAATCATTTATGAGATGCGCAAATGCTATCCAACGCAGCTCCCTCTATTTGTGTTGTTTTGGAGATATGTACTAGTTTATGTATTCCATTCTGTTTATTAAAATTTGTCAGTTTACTGAATGTCAACAAAAATATTGGAAACACTAATATTTATTGTTTAAAGATGAATGGTATTTCACTTTGTATCCATTCTAGAACATGGTGGTATAGATCAAAGGGAGTATTAAATAGCATTTTTTGGAAACAAAAATGATTTAAAAATTCTTGTTTTTTATTTAAAAAACTTTAATTTTTAATTGGAAAATTGTAATTGCATTTAAAATTATTTTAACTAAACCTAATATTTAAAGTTACTATCTATAATTTGGTCTTATATAAATATATGTAACTGTTGCTAGTACTTAATTTTCAAGATGTAATACTATTTATTGGTCTATTTAATCCTATCTAATCTGGTAAAGTTTCTCGCCTGCTTTTACCATCCACGATATTGGAGATTTTACAAAAGTGTGTTTGATCTCTCTTGGTGTTATTCTTTCAAGCAAAATGTGTCCAGGCCTTAAAAAAAAAAAGTATCTGATATAATCATTAAGAAGGGCATGTGTTCACTGGAAGCAAATAAACCTACTATATAGAAAGGAAGCCTGGTCAAAAACTTGAGTAGATCTGGATTCTGAACTTAATTCTAAAAAAGGAGGAATGTTATAAATTTGATCTAAATTTAAGAAAAAAATGCATATGTATTCCAGACTCAATGGGAAGCATATAGCACCATGTGCACCATGCTTATCAAACATTTCCCTGTTCTAATCCCATAAGTAGATAACAACTGACAAAAGAGATTTGCCAGTTGGGGGAAACCTTCTTTCTGGGTGCATCCTGAGACAAAAGGAATTATTGTCTATGATGTCAAATAATTATGTGCTCCAAAACAATATTGCCTCATTGGTTTTTAGGAATTGATTGTACCCAATTACTATTCTATACTTTTTATAGGCAAAGTTATAGACTTGCAATATTATTTCTTTTAGCATTTTTATAATGAATATCGTGGATTTTTCAAAACATTCAGCTCATGGTAGCATCAGCCCTCTCAGAACAGTTGTGCACTTCCATCGTTTTGTTCTTTCTGTATATTTGTACAACTGTGATGATAGTCTTATATAACACTTCATCTGGAAATTTTTATTTTACATTAAGATTTTTTTTCATAAAAGAGTACTTTTTATAATACTTGTAAGGCTTTTTATACTATTATGTGCTATGGATGTTTAATAATTTCCATGAGCATTTCCATATGATATAATGAATATCTTTACACAAAAAGGATTTCCTATTTTATATTATCTTCTCTGGCTTGATATCCAAAAATAGATCACTGAACTAAGTGTAATGAATCTGTTTTGACTTGTGGTATATTATCTCTAAAGCTTTTCTAAGGTACTATAACTATTATTTTTGCTCAAGAAAAATAGAAGTAGTCACGTGCTACCACACTTTCACTACCTTAAGGAATTAACCTTTTAGTTTTTTTTTTATTTTTTGTTTTACCAGGGATTGAACCCAGAGGTATTTAACCACTGAGTCACATCCCCAGCCCTTTTTATTTTTATGTTTTATTTTGAGACAGGGTCTTGCTAAGTTGCTTAGGGCCTTGCTAAATTGCTAAGGCTGGCTTTGGCCTTGAGATCCACCTGCCTCAGCCTCCCAAGCCACTGTGATTACAGGCATGAGCCAATGTGCCTAGCTAACCTTTTAAATTATTAAATATTTCTATTATGGTTTGGATAAGTGATGTCCCCCAAAAGCCCATTTGTGAGATAACAATATTCAAAGGTGAAATGATTACATAACAAAAGTTATAACCTAATTAATCAGTGGTTCAATTCACTGCTATGAATTAACTGGATGGTAACTACAGGCAGGTAGGTAGAGGGAGTAGGTCACTGGGGGTGGGCCTTTGGGATATATATTTTGTCCCTGGTGAGCAGAGCTTTTTCTCTGCTTTTTGGTGGTCAAGTTCTGATCTGCTTTTCTCTACCATGCCCTCTCCCATGATGTTTCTTGGGTTCAGAGATATGAAGTCAGCTGACTGAAACCTCTTTGAAACCATGAGCCAAAACTTTTTATCCTTTACTTGTTTTTGAATGATCTTTTTGTCACAGTGACCAAAAAAAAAAAATTGACTAAAACTGGTAAATATGATACAGTTTGATTAAGATTTACCTTTCTTCTATTCCTACTGGTGGATATTTTCCCCTGTGTTTATATACTAGCTTATGTTTCCATGTTTATGAATTGTCTGTTCTCATATTTCATTTACAAATAGGATAAAATACAGTGCTGTAGATAGAACACAGGTTGAGAAAGCTCAAATGCAATTTAATACCCTGTTGGCTATGTGGCCTTTAACAAAGAACTTGTCCTCTTTGATTCTCCATTCTTTGTCTGCAGGATAGAAATAATAATATCCACTTAATAAGACTGTATTGAAAGTTACACACTAACATAAATATCTAGTGCAACAACTAGTAGGTGCTTAGTAAATGTTGACTTCTTTTCTCAGATAGAATTACTCCTGGACTTCACTTTCATGACTACTAAAGGGACTATAGTAATAATTTATGTATATACCGTGTCTACTAAAGAATTACTTATGGTTATCCTTATTTACCTGTGCTATGGTATTGTGTTTTTGGTTTATTTTTTCCCTCTCCTTTTTATATACAAAGTGTGAAAATACTCAATATTTAGCTTTGGGAAGATAAACATATTTTAGTCTTCTAGGATTAACAAGTATCAAGTGTGATTTTAATATGCCAACACACCCTCATAAGGACAGGCAGCAATAGCTAAATGTGTAAGGCATACAAGGAAATAAATATATTAAGCATGACACAATTTATTATTTTGCCCATCACTGAGAGACATTAGTAAGTTGATGGATTTTCAAGCATTAACATACACCAGGACCACGAAGGGCAATATTTTGTGAAAAGAAAATTGGGCAATAGTTTCATTGGGTTAACAAACAGGATTCTTCCAGACAGCTTAGTTAAGTGTAATCAAACTGAAGCTTAAAAATACTCAGAGTTAAAATGACAGGCACTAATTAATTTTCCAATTAGTTAAAGATTGATTCAGCATGTCATTCTTAAACTGTGCTGCCATTTAAAGAACCAATCATTTATGTTGACAGAAGTTGCTTTGTGTTTAACGTTCCCATTAGATGTGCAGCCTCACCCTATCTCTATCAATCATCCTAGTTTACACCCAGCCTGTCCTAAGTGAAGTAGTGAATGGTTGGTCAACTTTCATACATATATCACTCTTTTGAAAGGTAGATAGTGATATTAGCAACAATTTTGATAAAGCACTAATTACAAAGGAGAAATTTTTTTTGAAATAGAGTTTTTAGATGTTCATGCAGCACCCTTGAACAGAATACTTACTAAGAGGCAGGGAACTCAGCTTCTAATGTGTGATTTTTCAGACAGAATGTCATGTTTCCTGAATAAGTTTTTTCTCTCCTAAAAAATTTAATATTATTGTATTTTTATTTTAAATATTATTACTTCAAAATGCAAAAATATGTGTAATAATCTTTCTTTTAGCTTAGTACCTGACACATACTAGGACCTCAGTGGAAATTCCCAATGAATGACTCTTTCTTGAAATTTCTTTAAACTCAATGTAGAAGGTAACTAAATTAAATGTACAAGTCTTTTTCATTTGTTAAATTGATGTGACATACAGAGAACACCACAAGCTCACAAACTTATGCATTTTTGTAGGATTAAACATTCAGCAAGAGAGCTTTGGATCTGCCAGAGGCAGACAAAATGCAACATGTGTATGAAGATGGGCAGGAATGAGGCAGAGAAAGAAAAAAAAAAAAAAAAAAGGGGGGGAAAAAAAACTTGACAAATTTAAATCCTTGGTTGCACACTTACCTAAGGTTCTGATTATAAATTTTCCTTTTCTACTAATGCCAGCAAGATTTGGTTTCTGATAATTAAAATCTAAATTATAGCACAAGTATGATAATGTGAAGAAAAGTAAACAATCATGGAAATAATAAATAGCAGATCGAGACAGGTTGAAATTGAGAATATAGGCATGCAAATCTATGTTGCTATGTAATTAAGACATTTGAGCTACAAATTTCACTGTGTAACCTTCCTGGTGGCCAAAGAAAATTTAATCAAATACATTATTTATATTATACATTGGAAACAAAATGCAAATTGACTTACCAGGTTTTGATTCATAAGAAGTTTTCTTTTTTTAAAATAGGTAATACCAGAATGATATATTGAACGATGTCTTCAATAAATCTTTAAAATAAATGAAATGCTGTGCTTTGTTCAAGTGCTTGAGCCCTTCAATATTAGTGAGGATATAACAAATTAAGTTAACTGAGTGAAAGAAATTGAGAGGCTAATACAATTCTGCATACATTAGAAACTTGGCTGAAGAATAAAGTCTAGTATAAATGGAGCAGTAAATGGTTGGCATATGCCTTAAAATACTTTCCCAATATAAATTCTTCCAAACCGATATTTTAATAAAAGTGATATATGAGACAATTCAATTAAGTTTGGTATGGTATGTCTGAAATGCAGGTATGTTGGGTGGGAATATTATATATCACATTATTAATTAATTAAGGAGATTAGCCAAGGTTTTTTTCTGGCAAGATAACCATTCATATTGTCATGAAACTAAAACAAACAAACAAACAAACAAACAAACAAAGAAAAAACAGAAAACAGTGCAGGGATAGATAGGATTTCTTTACAAATTTTCTATCTGAACATTGACATAATCTATGTAAGTGTCCAAGTCATAACATCAATATGTTTTATTTTTATTTTTAAAAATTTTATTAATGTATAACTTACCTACTAGAAAATTTCTCCATGGTACATGTACTGTTTTTATAAGTGGTTCCCACTTTTATTACCTAGGTTTTGGCCACCATCATTTCTCCTCTGGGTCTTTGAGTTGTTTCCTAGGTGGTCTTCTTATTTCTAGTTTTGCTTTTCCCAATCTTATTCCATACTGCAACCGTGTCAGACTCACAAAGAAAAAAAAAAAAAAAAGCAAGTCTTACTGTCCTAGTATCCAATGCTTCCTCACAAACCATAGTGAAAGACAGACATCTAGTTATTTCTTCTGCATATAGATATCTAGATAGCCGTTATTCCTAGCACCATTTATTGCAGAGATTGTCAATTCTCCAATTTATAGATTTGGGGTAACTTTGTTAAAGATTAGCTTGCTACAGGTCTGTGGATGTATTTTGTTCTGTTGGTCTCTGTGTTGGTTTTTATATTAGCGCTACGCTGTTTCGGTTACTATAGTTGTGTAGCATATTTTGAGGACATGTGTTGTGATATTCCATCTTCTTTTTGTTCAAGATTGCTTTGATTTGGGGGGTTCTTTTGTGGTTCATATAAGTTTTAGGATTACTTTTTCTATTTTTGTGAAGAATGAAATTAGCATTTTGATGAGGATTTAATTAAATTTGTAAATTGCTTTGGGTATTATGGACATTTTAGCAATATTAATTCTTCCAATCTTTGAACAAACCCACTACCACTACTACTATTCTTTCTCCTCCTCCCCCTCCCTCTCCCCCTCTTCTTCCCCCTCTCCCTCTCCCTCTCCCTCTCCTTCTCCTTCTCCTTCTCCTTCTTTACTGGGTAGCACAGGGCCTTGTGCATGCAAAGCAAGCAATCTACCAACTGAGCTATATGCCCAGCCCATGAACATTCCTATTCCTTAGTTTTAACAATAAAATACTTGAATAAGACTTTCCTCTGTTCAATTTATGGTCCAATCAGAATGAGTTACATGCCTTTTCATGACCTGTGTGTCCTAATATTTTAATAGTATTAATTCTATCTATGCATATGAACAATCTATTTTTTGTGTGTCATTTTTAATATTTTTCATCTATGTCTTATAGTTATCATTATAAAAATCATTGTCATATTTGACTAAATTTATTTCTAAATTTTTTTCTATGGTCACTGCTATGAATGAGATTGCTTTCTTAGTTTCTCTATCAGCAATTTCATTATTGGTATATATAAATGCTACTGATTTTTTAAAGTTGATTTTGTTTCCCACAATTTGACTGAATTTCTTTAACACTTTAAGAGTTTAGTTTGTGAAGACAGTAATTTTTTCCCTATATATAAAATCACATCATCTGAAAATAGGGGTAATTTGATTTCTTCCTTTACTATTTTGACACAATATTTTTTCTCTTGCCTCATTGATCTCAGACTCCCAATACTGTGTTGGAAGACTGGTGAAAATGAAGATCTTTTCCTTTTTCTTGATCATAGATGAAATAATTTCATCTTTTCCCATTCAGTATGATGTTGGCTTGGTTTTGCCATTTATGTTCTTTATTGTGTTGCAGTTCATTCCTCCTATACCCAATTTGTTGAGAGATTTTATCATGACATAAATGGATATTGAATTTTAGTGAATTCTTTATCACATTTATTGCAATTACTTATACATATTTTATCTTCATAAAATAATATTTTATTATTATTGATATTTCAACATCCTATGACTAAAATATAGAGAAATTATAACTAACAAAAATGTTTGTTAAAATATTTATATTAATTCAGATTATTGCAGTTTCAAAAGACCATTATTTTTCCAATAAGGATGCTTGAAGAAAGTTTTCTGTTCTCTTTTTTACATAAATAAGCATTTCTAAATGGAGGTGACTAGTTGGTGTTAATTAAAAATAAAATTGCATATAATTTATTTCTGTAAAGGAAAATAATATCAGCACAAACTAAAGATGAATTTTCTGGGTATTTTGATAAAGTATTAAAATTGATTTATTACAATGAGTAAAACTACCTGTATTTTATAGTTTTGCATGTAGATTGTGCTATTAAAATGCTTTTCAGGGAAATTTTGGGTGTAAATGATATTTAAGAAACTGGGAATGGATTACATATGGATCTGCCTAACTGAAATATCCCCTATGAATAGTATATAGATAAAGTAGAGATACATTAAAAAGTTGCACATCACTAGGTCATATTAATTCCTGTAAATCATTTTCAAATTTCTAACTAGAATTTTCCTCAGTGCTTTGAACTCACATTGCTCTATGGGAGAAGTAATTACAATATCTGTTCTCTGATTTTTTTAATTGATTAATTAATTTCAATTAGGTATATATGACAGCTGAATGCATTTTGATTCATAGTACACAATTGTAGTACAACATTTCATTTCTCTGATTGTACATGATGTAGCATTGCACCATATGTACAGTCATACATGTACCTAGGATAATGATGTCCATCTCATTCCACCATCTTCCTTGTCCCGCTGCTCCCTTCCCATCACTCTCTCCCCTTTGCTCATTGAAAGTTCCTCCATTTTTCACATGGACCCACCCTCCCTCATTATGGATCAGCATCTACTTATCAGAGAGAACACTGGGATTTTGTTTTTTTGGGACTGGCTTACTGTGCTTAGCGTGATATTCTCCAACTCCAAGAACTGTACTCTGATTCTTTGGCTTAAAATTGTAGGTAGATTTTTGTAATTCAGATTACTGCCACTATAATCTTACAAGACAGCTTCCTGTTCATTTCATAGTAATAATGTACAATACGTTCTGTGTGTCAGTCCAAATACTTGATATTTTCTGGAATTTTTCAAAATTTATTTAGAATATATTATGAGCATCTATGATTACTTCTAGCAAAGTAGTTACGATTACATTTGAATGGATAAAACTGAAGACAAATGTATTCAGGTGTTGCGAATTTAAAAATCCAAGTTTTGTATATATTATATTTGAAACCCTTTTAAAATCATCTGTTTTAAATAAACAAGTGACTCTGAAGAACTCTCGAGATTATTTTTAAGGTCACTAACACTATATAGAAAGATTTCAAACTGAAGGAAAATCATTTCCTGCCATGTTCCAGGACATTTGGCTTTCTTGTGTAAGTACCAGTTTATGCTAGAATGCCACTGGAAGGAATGTCACTCAAGTTCCATTTGCAGTAAGCCATAGTGAATAAAACCCTATATCTCTCTTAAGTCATAAAATACATCCAGTAGGAATTGCATTAATAAGAGCTCTATATTGGTATATTTAAGTACACTCCAAATCAAAAATATATGTAAATTTGACCCAGGCCTGATTACTCCTTCCTAAAGTAATGCAAAGATTCCCTAACTTATGGGAAAATAGCTAACCTGTCATGAAAATATAGGAGGCTAAACAACAGCAGTAAAGAAACTAATAGGACACACTAAATATTTCTTTTAAGATAATAGAATTTTATTTTCAATAAATATAACTACATTGATTTGGAAAATAAGTGATTTGTATCAAGAAAATCCAGACTGGATCTGGGTTTTATAGACATTTCAAACCCTCTAAGAGAAAACCTTGTGCTCTATTTTCACTTTCCATCCCCTCAGAACTGCAAACAAAAGAAAAATACATACATAATTTTTCCAGATAAAAGAGAGTATCTACTAACCAGCTAAACACAATAGGTATAATAAAATCAGAGAATTAGTCTGGCTTTCATCTGATAAAATACTTCAGAAAGGCCAGTGATGCTTTTAATGAGTGGCCTTGAGCTATTCATTTAACATGTTTCAGCCTCTATTTTACTCTTTTTCTAATCTAAAAGATTAAGACGCATCTACTTCCCAGCAATGTTGAGGCTTAATTTCATTTGATTCAAAAGCCTTTGGGCTTTTTCCATGATCAGCTGTGTTTGGTTTCAGAAAGTTCTGAACTGTCAGAATTAGTGACACAAAAGTGATGTCATGGAATATTTCCTTTACTAAAAGTTCTGATTCCTATAACTTTAATTTTCATGCTGGATAGGTACTCTAAACATCTCTAGTGATAGGTACATAAATCACCTATCTCTTTGATATAGGCTGCACTAAGAAGCTCTTTGTGACTAATGTGGTTTACTTCATGAGCTGGAATTGCCATTCACTCCACCAAGAGGAAAATATCAGTATTTTTTTCAGTTCCCTTTGTTAAAGCCCTAGGGCATTACCTGTGAAGAACAAATTCTCAAACTCTACCACATGGAAGAGAATATGTAATGTGCTGTGTCATTTTTAAACTTCAGTGTAATGACTAAGCATGCTAAGCCATGTATAATCAATATCCTCAGACAAAGGGTGAAAAATCCAATTTGGTGCAGACAAGATGATAGATAACTGTTAGGCTGGGAAAGAGATACACATATTTGTTTTAATCAGCAATGATCTCTGCCAAAATCACAATAGGTAACGTATTCATCCACCTCACTGAAGCTGACAATATACAGAACAAGTATAGCTGTTTCTCTGAATTGTTTTATGTTTTGAACTTGATGTTTGTTATTCTCTCCCAATTTATATGTTGAAGCCAATTTAATCGTCAGTGTGATGGTATTTGGAAATGGCCTTTGGGAGGTGATTAGATGAGATTAGGTTGCTGCCTTTATGATAGAATTAGTGTTCTCATGAAGAGGAGAGACATCAGAGAGCTCACCCTCCTGGATCATACCAGCAAAAAAGAAGACACAAGAGCACAAAGGGAAATGGTGGCTACCTGCAAGCCCAGAGCAGGGCTCTCAAAATGAAATTTACCCACTGACACCTTGCTGTTGAACTCCAGACTGTGTTATTAAAGCTACCTATTCTCTGGTGTATTTTTTATGGAAGCTCTAGCTATCTAAAACATTTGATGTTGTCTTTAGTTACTCTGAAGCTCCAAATCATTTTGTAATAGAAGTTTTCTTTTGTTAGCATGAGTACAGTGAGCTAAACCTCCTTGTTAGGATGATCATTTACTCAGTTGTGCTTTGATTTACCAGACAGTAAAAGTCGCCTTGAGTGGATCATTTTTAACACCCCTCATATAGCAAAATTATTCTCAAACATAATTAGGAAATGAAACAGACAATCATCACTTTCTGAAAAGAAAATCAAACAGAATTTTTCCTAACTGTACTTCATATATATATATATATATATATATATATATATATATATATATATATTATATATAT
>NW_026000108.1:50962286-50964887 GCF_001458135.2 Marmota marmota marmota | reverse complement strand
ATATATATAATATATATATATAATATATATAAATATATATATAATATATATAATATATATACACATTATATATATATTTTAATAAATGATATCTCCATATATAAACAAAATATGTTGTATGTTAATACTTTATAATTACTTTTGTGTATTTTGCATAGTTTTTGAAAAGACTTGGAGCTAGTTATTTGACTGCCACTTTATAGGTGTATGTTGGATATTGGTTATGAAAGTTGGAACTTACAAAAGTAATTTAACATAGAATAAAGGTTTATTAAATGACAAATAATATCAAAATCTTAATTGGAAAATAACATACTACCAAATCTCAGTTATACGCCCAACAAAATTCAAACACTTAAGTAAAGTTTTTGAGGGAATATTTTGTCAGTGATAGAGATGGTATAGTAGTTAAAAAAAAAGATAAAACATTTTAGTAGGTATTGTTTGTAAATTTTCTCACATACAAAATACTCATTTACTGCTTTTACTTGGCTGTTCAGCTGATTCCTATTTCTTTTATTGTAATTAGATTTTATAACTAAAGTGCATCACAATACCATAAGCATTCAATAAATGGCATCTTTAACTACTATAGTGTTATTATTTTAAAAATTAGTCAAAGAGAACATTCTTATACAAAATATTTTCTGAATCTACAGTATTTCTTTTCCTTTTTTTAAAGAGAGAGAGAGAGAGAGAGAATTTTTTAATATTTATTTTTTATTTTTCGGCGGACACAACATCTTTGTATGTGGTGCTGAGGATCGAACCCAGAGCTGCACACATGCCAGGCGTGCCTGCTACCGCTCGAGACACATCCCCAGCCATACAGTATTTCTTTTTGATAAATTACTAAATTAAATTTAAAATAAACAAAAAATGTTCCTATATGATTGTTGCTATATGAAGATTCCCTAGAAATGTACAGTGCTCCTAGAAGGTTTGTATACTCACAGTGGGAATTATTCTGTAAGAACATTTGCTAACATTGCAAGTAAAAACTACCATCTAATTTGATTTACTATTTTAAAAAACAAATCATGAATGGGATTTTTTAAAATGCATCTATTGGTTTCATTATTTTGAGAGGCTATTTTCAATACTCTATAACTCTCCTACTTGAGATAATACTTTTTACTTATGCATTTTTATAATGGTTATAACAGTGATTTTTAAAATTAGGAATTGTAACAATTTACATATCTTTTGGTCAAATTTTGGAACTTCTGGAGCAGACCTGGATTTTACTGGATACAGAATGTGGTTCAGTTTTAAACAATGGTAAAACTTTGTCTTAAACTCTTTCATTCTCTCTGTCATGCGTGCAAGTGCGTGCACATGCACGCACGCACGCGCACACACACACACACACATGCACCAGAGACCTACTTAGAAAATGACCCCAGATAATTCCATTACCAAAACATTTTACTCTCAGGATTACTGAAGTAGCATTTATTATAGGAGAAATATAATAAAATGAAGACAAAGGCATCATAAGTGATAGAAAGACTTTAGTTTTATTTGGGATAATATGAACAGTCATAAAGAGAGCCCTTGATCTAGTTGACATCTAGCAGATAAGCACTCAAGTAATAATGGGTGAGTGGAAAAGCTTCAAGAACCATCATATATAGAATGGACCCATAAATACTTCTGACATTGGCCAATTTGTAGTATTTTGCTATATCTCACCTTCTGCATTCAATCATAGTTAGTTGTTTTTGTATTTCTCTCATTCTTCTTCTGTGTTATTACTATCTGTTTTACCACCTTGAATTGAAATTTTTACTAACATTTTTCATATAGTAATTGTTCAAAAATGTTGAAAATTTTAATAAATAGTCCAATTCCAGATTTAATGCTTTTCCAAATGATTCTTGTTTCTTATGATGACTAGGGCATTGGATATTCTTTTGCTGATCTCAGGTTCATAGGTGCTGGCACTAGCAAAGAAAACCCACAGCAACATCAGTTTGGCCATGGATGCTGCCTAATGGTGTGTTAAAACTCTGCAGTGAAGTATAACTTGCTGACATGATACCTCCTGAAGGGACACACACAAATGCTGACTCCTTTGTTTTTTTTAATTGGTCAGTTGCGTCCTATAAAATTTGGCATGAAAAATAATATGTCCTTTCAGGTTGCCCTGGACATAAAATCCCTAACCTAGCAAAATCTAGACTGCTCATGTGTGATTGAATGCATTCCTTTCCTTTAGGGGAATGATGCACTTTCCTTTTAAAGCTGTATTTAATGTTCTATTTGGTAAACATGTACCAAGGTGATCCTCTGGTTAACCAGACTGAGAAGTTCACTGCTTTACATATAGGAAAGAGAAAAGCAAGATAATCAGAGATGCAGGCAGTATGAAGGTAAGAGAAAGAAGCCATCTGTTGACACATGATATTTGAAGGAAAGATTTTCACTGGAAAAATGGAAATAACCAGGGACCAAAGTTAAAATAACCAAAACAACAACAACAACAATAAAAAAAACAAACTACCATCTGGTTTTATAAAGACGAATGAAGTCATTCTATTCCCAGTGTTTGAGTGACTGCATATCTCATTGTAAATGTACTACAGCAGTTGCCATATA
>NW_026000108.1:50946622-50962261 GCF_001458135.2 Marmota marmota marmota | reverse complement strand
TACAGCAGTTGCCATATATATATATATATATATATATATATATATATATATATATATATATAAATACAACGAATATTAAAAGTCGCTATATATATAATCATACAATAAATATTAAAATAGCTTATAGTTTATAAAGTAGAAACCTAATGAAAAGATATATGAGTTTCTAATATTATGTTTAAATATTAATAGGTAAGGAAAATGGAAGAAAACCTTTATTGATTGATTAAGTTGCATATGAAACTTTGAAAGTGTAATATTATATGAATTCTGTAAAGATAATAGCAGAGATGGATAAACCTAGGTTATGTAGTCATGCTGCTGTTAGGAAATAGAAGAGGTGAAATTTTTACTCAGGTCTTAGTTTCTAGCCAACAATTTTTATCATCTTACATCTTCTGGGTAGGATTTAAAAGTACCTTTCACCTTTGTCTCATCGTAGAACAGTCAAGACAATTAACTAGAATGCATAAAATATACAAATAACTCCAACAAAAGGCGGACTATAGTCGATTCAACCATAGAAGCACACCTTGGAGGGTGGGCTTAGCTTCCCTTCTAACCTGAAGTCTGAATATCAGCTTAGAAAGCAGGTATAGTTAAAGCTCATAAAGATTGGGAAAGAGGCATTTTAGGCAGAAGAACAAAGAGTAAAATTGAGATATAAAATATGGTGATTACCAGAGAATAGTAACTAATTGTCTTACTGGAAGTTTAGCTGTAAAAGAGAGGATCAGTGAAAGGTAACCTTGGATAGATAGACATAGATGGAGTATGGAGAACTTTTAGTTCCTTGGGAGAAAGGCACAGATTTATTCTATTGGTAATTGAAGTTTTCTGACAATTGCAATACCATGCTCAGAAGGCTCTTTTAGGAAGATTAATTTAGCAATAGAATGTAATATAGATGAGAATTGGGAGATGCCAGAGGCAACGTTAACAAGTAGGTGCTCTTACAAGGACATCAGTTGGAAAAACTTACAATAGTATGAGAAATCTTATGGGAAACAGAAGGTAATTGGAATTGAAAGCCTACTATGGACCAACACTCTAGTGGGTGTACTGAATGATTAAATACACCACATAATTTATATTTCATCATCCCTGCATTAGGGTGGTATCCTTAGAAATGGAGACAAATGTATGTGGATGATGCTGCAGAGAGAGTGAACATAATTGATTGAATGTGATAGGTTATAAAAACTAGTCAAAGATAATTCTGAAGCTTTACGTCCAATGTCTGAAATGTGCTTGCATCAAGATGGTTTTCTTTTGCAGTAGATGAATCCACTCTTGGAAATATTGAATTTGAGACATTAGGTTCTTTCTCTTAGGCATAGTGGTTAAAAAATGTGTAGCACTTGGACTTTGTCTCTACTCAGGGAAGCTAGGGTCAGGAAGGGGCATTCAGTCAGCAACAAACAAAAACAGTGATAATAACAAAAGCACAGACATTGAGAAAAATGCTTTATCTCATGTATTTCCCACTGTAATCCTATGAGATATACAATATTGTTTTAAATTTACACATGTATTAACCAAGTTAGAGAATAGAAGCCATGTAAGTATTTTAGCAGGAAATGGTTTAGTAGATTTTATGGTAACAAAATTTTGGTAGGGCTGGCAGTAAGGTCCAAAGTAAACCACTACTGAACACAAGGACTTGAGGAATTGTTGAATTGACAGGTAAATGCTGATAATCTATATTGCTTAGCATATTGAAGCTAGTGATTTTCAGTGCTCTCCTGGAAGCTAAAATCTTCATTGGCATCTTTTGTTCTCACCTCAATGTCTTTAAGAATAGAAAAAGAGTGTTTTCTTTTTTTCTATCTTCCAATTCTTGTACAAATTCTCCCATTGACTGGAATGGTGAACCTGATCCCTGATGGCAACTGTGTACAGGAATTTATTTTCTAGGCTACCAGACACACACTCTCTCTCTCTCTCTCTCTCTCTCTCTCTCTCTCCAAGGGCACCTTGAAGCTTAGTAATTAATTTAAATAAGAATTCTAGCTGTCAAGTAACAAATGCAGATTTTAGGGCAAGTTTATTTAACATCAAATGTACTTATTTAACAGTTACACGGTATATCCAGTGAACCAGGGACAGAGCCACAGTGAATGCATGGCTAGGTTAGTAAATCAGCACTTTATCTGTGACTTGAGATAGAAAAATGAAAGTTTTTAGCAATGGGATTCTAAAGGACCCATGAAAGTCCTCCTTGAGAGAACCTAGAAAGCTCCAAAGCACCCACAGAACTTTGAACTGTCTTATACCAGTTTTTACTCCTTCCCCCTGATTCTATGTGGTTAATATAATAATATAAAATGTCACTTAGGAATGAGGAAAGAGGTTGGTGGCTTAAGAACTGAGGCTGACCACATCTCTTCCCCTAGTGAGGCAACATTTATAGGACAAAGCAGGTAGAGTGAAGAGAAGTCTTACCTTTGAATTAAAATTGAAGCATGGATGAATATTTAATGTTAGAATTATTGAACTGAGACTGCTTTGTGGTCTAAAGTTGGCTACAACTTCCCATTACCTAAGAGTGGGAATAAAACTCATAATATTAAATCTATTTTACCTTTTAGATCAAGGGAAGACTAACTTCACTGAGTAAGAGTTAAAGAAGTTATGAAAAGTGAGAACACAGTTGACTTTCGTCATATTGTTCATAATGTGGTCAATAAAATGGTTACATCGATATATAGGAAATTTAGAACAGCACAGAATATAGGTACTGGCTATAAATACATAAAAATTTAAAAATGGTAGAGGAAAAAAATCTTACTGCAAGACACAGATTAGCATGTGTATTAAGAGTACCCCATTGTGGTTATTTTGGTGAAACCAATTTTGAGAAATAGAGACAAAGTATACAATGTGGCCCAAGGTCTAATGTTACTCCCATATAACATGACACAGAATTTTTCCTTTTATTTATAATTCTTTAAAAATAATATTCTGCATTTCTAAATATGAAGTGGAATTTTATTTACCTTAAAGTACATAACTTCTCATCCTCATGCATTTTCCCTTGATTTTTAAGTTCAAATTAGTAAGAATTTTGTTAAGCAGACATTTCTGCTATATCTTGTCTTTTTCTACTCTAACTTTATTTATTAATTTATTCTTTTTTATTTATATATGACAGCAGAATGCATTACAATTCTTATTACATATATAGAGCACAATTTTTCATATCTCTGGTTGTATACATAGTATAATTACAACAATTCTTTTCTTCATACTTGTACTTTGAATAATAATGATCATCACATTCCATCATCATTAATTAACCTATACCCCCTCCCTTCCCTTCCAACCCCTCTGCCCTATCTAGAGTTCATCTGTTCTTCCCATGTTCCCTCTCCCTATCCCACTACGAATCAGCTTCCTTATATCAAAGAAAACATTTGGCATTTGTTTTTTTGGGATTGGCAAACTTCACTTAACATTATCTTCTCTAATGCCATCCATTTACCTGCAAATGCCATGATTTTATTCTCTTTTATTGATGAGTAATATTCCATTGTGTATATATGCCACTTTTTTTATCCATAAATCTATTGAAGGGCATGTAGGTTGGTTCTACAGTTTAGCTATAGTGAATTGTGCTGCTATAAACATTGATGTGGCTGTGTCCCTGTAGTATGCTGTTTTTAAATCCTTTGAGTATAGATGGAGGAGAGGGATAGCTGAGTCAAATAGTGGTTCCATTCTCAATTTTCCAAGAAATCTCCATACTGTTCTCCATATTGTATATCTTGCCTTTTTTTGATAAGGCAAAAATTTATATTTTCATAGTATTACACAATTACTGATAAAGTTCCATTGACATGTTTTATATTAAAAAAAAAACTTTAAAATGATGCCCACTGTGTGGCTTAGCTATAAAACATGCTAATGAATGCATTCTGGTTTATTCATTTTTCTAACAGCTTCTGACTACTTTCAAATGAGAAACATTTGAAAATGAAAAGAGGAATCAAGAAATGACAAACCTGAGTATTTTCTTTCTAAAAGTTATATAGGCATAAATCAATTTGTGAAGTACAATTTTTCTTAAGGTTTTGGATTGACTTTCATTTTAAGGATAAAGCGATGTTTCTTAGAATGTTAGAGCTTCTGGAGTCTGCTTTAGACTTATAGCTACAAAAGAGGCTTAAGAATAAAGTGACCATTTACAACTGTTGTGACTTTCCAGTTGCCATCAGGCAGCATTATGCCTTCTTTTTCTAGTGGAATTGGGGTATGTGATCACTTAAAATTTACCTTATCCAAAAGGAGATGAATGCCACCCACTCAAGAAAGAACAGGATTAAGATGGATATTCAGAAAACAAAGGATATATGGTTTAAGATTTTATTATGTATTCATTTATTTATTATTTTTAATGATGCTATTACTTTGGGACAAGGATAATATGAGAGATACAAGTGGCATTAAAAATAAATATAATAGGAAAAATGTCAGCCATGACTTTTAAGGATAAAAAAATAATAATTTAGAATGCATTGAAAAATATCTTCATAAAACTAGATTTGGGGATATCTTATAAGAGGAGATATAAGACCAAAACGTTTGTATATGTATATAAATTATGTAGAACAATTTTTGTTGTAATAAAGATCAATGGATAAAGAGTGGCTAAGGAGGGATCAACAATAACTGGAATTAAGTACAGAAAGATTAAACTTTGAGGCTCTTATGAATAGGATAGTTTTTCTGATTTGTCTTTTAGGTGCTTTGTCATCCGTGAATAGGAATGCAATTGATTTATAGGTGTTAATTTTATATCCTGCTACCATGCTGAATTCATTTTTGAGTTCTAGAAGCTTTCTGGTGGAGTTTTTGGGACTTCTAAATATAGAATCAATACTTACAAATCAATCTAACAAAAGAGGTAAAAGACCTCTACAATGAAAACTACAGAACACTAAAGAAAGAAATTGAAGAAAACTTTAGAAGATGGAAAGATCTCTCTTGTTTTTTGGATAGGAAGAATTAATATTGTCAAAATGGCTATTACTACTAAAAGCACTCTACAGATTTAATGTATTCCTATTAAGTTTCCAATGTTGTTCTCCATAGAAGTAGAAAAAGCAGTCATGAAATTCATTTGGGAAAATAGGCCCAGAATAGGCAATCCTTAGTGAGAAAAGTGATGCAGGAAGCATCACAATACCAGACTTTAAATTATACTATAGAGCTATAGTAACAAAAATGGCATAGTATTGGCACAAAACAGTCATGAAAACCAATGCAACAGCATAAAAGATACAGAGTCATACCCACATAAATACAGTTATCTCATATTAGACAAAGGCACCATAAACATACATTGGAGAAAAGACAGCCTTTTTAATAAATATTATGGGAAAACTGGAAATTCATATGTAGCATAATGAAATTTAATTCCTTTCTCTCACCCTGCACAAAATTCAAAGTGGATCGAGAATCTAGGTATTAGATCAGAGATGCTGTGCCTTCTAGAAGAGAAAGTAGGCTGAAATCTCCATCATGTCAGCTTAGTAACTGACTTCCTCAACAAAACACCTAAAGTGCAAGAAGTAAAACCAAGAATCAATAAATGGGATGTTATCAAACTAAAAAGCCTCTTCACTGCAAAGGAAAAAAATCAAGAGTATGAACAAAAGAGCCTACAGAATTGGAGAAAATCTTTGCCATCAGCACCTCAGATAGAACATAAATGTCCAGGATATACTTAACACCAAAAAACCCAATAAATAAATGGACTAAGGAATTGAACATGCATTTTACAGAAGAAGAAATGCAAATGTTCACAAAATATACGAAAAAATGTTCAACATTTCTAGCAATTAGAGAAATGCAAATCAAAACTACACTGAGGTCCCATTTCACTATAGTCAGAGTGGCAATTATCAACAACACAATAACAGTAAATGTTGGCAAGCATGTGGGGAAAAAGTTTTACTCATACATTGCTGGTGGGACTGCAAATTGGTATAACCACTCTGGAAAGCAGCATGGAGATTCTTTAGAAATTTGGAATGGAACTTGCATTTGACTCACTCAGTTATCCTACTTGTTGATTTGTACCCAAAGAACTTAAAATCAGCATACAAAGTGATGCAGCCACATTGCTTATTACAGCTCACTTCACAATAGCTAAACTATGGAACCAACATAGGTGTCTTTCAACAGGATAAAGAAATTGTGGTATAAAGACACAGTGGAATATTATTCAGCCATAAGAAAGAATGACTTTATGACCTTTGCTACTAAATGGAAGGATCTGAAGACTATGATAAGTGAAATGACCACAAAAACCAGTTTGAATGTTTTCTCTGATATGTGAATGCTAACACACAACAATAGTTTGGGAGGAGAAAAATAGAAGTTTATTGGATTAGACAAAAGGGAATGAAGGGAAGGGATGAGGGATTGAAATAGGAAAAACAGTAGATTGAATAGGAACTTTTTTTGTTCATATATTAATACATGACCAGTGTAACTCCACATCATATACAACTATAAGAATGGGATCTTGATTACAATAAGTTATATACCATGTATGTCAAAATATATTCCATTATCATGTATATCTAAAATTAACAAATAAAAAATGGTTGTTTTAAAAATAATGTAAATTTAAAAATAGTTTTGTTGAAAAAAAAGGAAAGAGATGCAATATGATCTTAAAGTAAGTGATGGTTAATAAGAAAAACAAAACAACATTCTCCCATGATAAAAGCTAGTATATAGTATTTATAGCTCAATGATTGCATGGTCTAAAAAAGTTAAAACAAGTTAAAATATTATGTAATATACTCCCACAGATAAATTTAAATCCTGAAGAGTCATTAGTTTCAAACTATGGAAAACAGTTTTTTTTTTTTTTTGTAGAAGAATAGCATTTAAATTCCACATACATTAATCACTCTTTCTTGTTTCAAGTCCCTTAAGAAATGAGCTATAATATCCAACAAAGAATTATTTTCAGAAAATATAGGAAAAAGATCAATTTATGACAGACTAAAAAACAAATTTATGAAAAAATTAAATCTTACTTCAAAACTCCAAAAGCCAAAAGTAGGGTTAAGGGGAAGCTACTTGATATAATCTTAGGACAATTGGAGATGGCAGGACATACTACATTTTTCCTGAAGAGTAATTATGAAAGCCATCTGAAGTTAAATATAAACCCAAAACATACACTAGCGATTCAATAATAAGCCTTTCATTCGAGAAAATCTGTTAATAGAAATGAATCAGTTTTAGAAGAAGTGAATGAACCCTCTGGTTGCACTTTCACTGGTTTGCCCTGATGAATGTCGCTATCTGATCACCACCAAGAGCTGAACACTTACTGCCTGATTTATTCAGGTAAGAAAAGTCTTCCATAAAATAATTTTGGGTTGCTTCTCCTCCGTTTAGTCCAGAGAAAAATGAAACATTATAATAATATCTTTATCCTTTTACTTATAAAGTGACTATTCCTAGAGGTTTTAGGAAAAATAAAAATTATTATCTTCTAGAAATATGCTAATGGCTATAGCAGTTATATTCTGCCTATTTATAATCTGACTTATTATTCACACCAACTCTAATAGTTAGATACTACTATTACCATTTCCATTTCTTAGATGAGAAAGCTGAGGAACAAAACAGTGTTAGTAAGTCTCAAAACTCAGGTAGTCTGGTACAATAATAGACTCGAATATGGCTCTGATCATCCCCAGCCCCTGGTACACACATTGTATTAATTTTCTGTTGATGGCATGACAAATTACAAATTTAGTGGCTTAATATAACATGAATATATTGTGTTATAATTAAAATCTCCTTGGGATGAAATCTGGGTACAGTGTGGCTTTGCTGAGAATCTCACAAGGTCTCAATAAAGGTGCCTGCAGTGCTGTGTTGTATCTGGAAGCTCTGGGGAGAAAACATTTCTAGGTCCCTTGAAGTTGTTGACTTGAGTCAGTTATTATGCCTTTGGGAGCAACATCCCTATTTCCTCATTATCTATAAGTCAAATATGTTTATATAAGTCATATATGTCTACATATATAGACAGTCTCTGGACCATAAGTAGATATATATTTTTAAATAAATATACATTATTTATTTATTGTCCAGATACTGTCTACATACCCCAGCTCATTGTTCCTTTTCTGTCTTCAAAGTCAGAAACATTATGTGAAATCTCTTTAACCTCCCCTGCTTTCTCTCCTCTTCTAGGCTTTTCTAGCTCAACTCATGTCTCTAATATCAGCTAGAGAAAATTCTTGGTTTTAAAGATTTTATATGGTTAGATTGTGTCCACTCAGATGATCCAGGCCAATAATCATCCTGTTATTATTCAGGTTAGTAAATTTAATTCCATCTTTGAAGTCCATTTGTAGTGATATTTAATATTTGATTATATTGCTAAAGGTTGAGAATCTTTTAGGTCATCTTTATAAATTTTATACCCCACATTTCCTTGTATAATCATCTCTCCATGAGGATGGGCTGGTCTAGTGGTAGGTATCTGAGTATACACTGCAAACATGGAGGATGTTACTTTTGTGATTAGAATACGTAAGATTGTGACTTCAGTCTTGGTAGCAGATTTTAGCTGGCTTCAATGAAGCCAGCCAGGTGCTATTTATGGGAGGTTCAAGTGGCAAGGAAGTAAAAGGGGCCTCTGGCCTACAACCAAGCAAAACAATTGAGTGGGATCCTTTGTCTAATATTCTGCATGGAACTAAATCCTGCAAATAACCACACAGAAAAAGATAGTAAACCTAATCAAGCATTCAGTCCTCATCCCTGGCCAACATGTTGATTACAACCTTTGGAAATCTCTGAAGCAGAGGACATAGTAAGCCATGAATGAGTTCCTACTGCATGGTTAACTGTGTAATAATAAATGTTTAAGTCACAAAATTTGTGATAATTTTTATGCAGCAATGGTGAACTAATAAGCTTGGCTTCAGAATTATTCTGTTTCCTAATAAACTATACTTCCAATATGATGCAATTTAGCTCTTAGACAATGGTTTAAATGGATTTTTCTATTTTTTTATCCCTATAGTCATTCATCTGTGCAATCAGCAAATATTAAGTACTATGATTGGCAATGTTTGTATTTTGGGGCTAGAAAGAAAATAATACAGGGCTTATCGAATAGTATCAAAGGTAGACAAAAAAATAATACCATGTGCGACAGTACAGATTTGTATAAAAGGCTGTGGAAAGAAAACTGTGAAAATACTTTCCTCTCTTCAAGAAAAGCTTTCTGAAAGAGATGGCATTTTAATTTAGTCTTTGAAAGGATATTTGAGCATACTATAGACTGGCCAGGCAGTAAGAATTCATGAAGGAAGAATGAAATAGCACAGAGATGGTGGATGACTCAGGCAATTAGATTTCCATTATAGACAATACTAGGTGGGTAAGGATCAGCTCATGAAGGAGCTGTTTGGATTTTCATTGACAATCACTGAAAGATTTTCACCAAGGTAAGAGTAATATGAGATCTAAGTCTTAGAATTATCTGAGAACCGTGTAGGGAATAGATGGCCAGAGTGGAAATGGGAATGGAGAGATCAGTTAATGTGGAGAGATCAGTTAATGGTCTAAGCAAGAAGTTACCAGAGGGCCTCATGGGGTAATATAAAAGAGGTGAAAAAAAAATCAAGAGAAACCTTGACTTCATAGGTAAATAAAAAAAAATTAAAATAATTGAGTAACTAATTAGATGTTGCAGTGAGAGGGAGGCACTGGTCTTTATAAGATTTCAATTGGTTGTTTTGGGCAACTAGGTGTGTAGACTTTAATAAAGATGGGGAAAGTGGAGGAGTAACAGAGTTTTCAGGTTGAATTTCTAGTTCATTGAAGGAAAATTTCAGTTTAGGAACTGTGGAGAGGCCTGTGGGCCAGTGGATATTTAATAGGCATTTAGAACCTTGGTATAAAGAAGGGATTATAGATTTGAAGTATAAAGTTTGTAGAGGTAGGTGGGTGTGCATGAAATATCTTAGAGATGCGTTCAGAGAGAGAGAGAGAGAGAGAGAGAAAAGAAGATGGATAATGATAGAATTCAGGGGAAATAACAACATATAAGAAGCAAACACAAAAATTAGGGAAAATAGTAAGATAGAGACTATGTACTGAGACAGGTAGAGGGAGCTCAGGAAAGAATGGCCAAAGATTGAAAGAGATATTTTCAAGAAAATTTACTATCTTTCACTAATTTATCACATTGCTTAACAACACTTTATGCTAATTTTGAAAAGACAGTATCAGAGTAGACACATCCAGAGTAGTTTAAATTATAGCATGACTCATTCTAAAGAAATCATATACACATATTTCATTTTTATGTTGTTATATTCCTTGGTTCATTCATTTTGAATACAAACTAGTATACCTTAATATTTAAGAGTCTGTGTATCAGACTTACACAGCCAAGGCCTATCAGTTACTAATCATACAGATTGGGAGAATTTTCCTAGTTGAGCCTCATTTTTTTTTTCATATATTAAAAGGGAATCAATATGCATCACAGGTTAGAAAAGATTCAATGAAAAACACTTAATCAGTGCCTGTAATTAGCAGTTAACATAAACTCTCATATATATAAGTATATATTTAAATATGCATATCTATCAAAATCATACATTAATTGAAATAATAAAGCCCCATAATCTCAAAAGTGGTTAGAACAATTGCAACCTTATTTTACTGTACATATTTTCTCACTGGATCTGTAGAAATACACTTTATTAATATGGTTTACACTGATCCCTTAAAGTTAACAATTAGCCAAGAGCTGGAGAGGTGGTATTAAGTTTGGTTTCCAGAGTCTTCCTGGAAAAATACATGATAAACATGGACATTCTGATGAGTCAACAAAAGTAGCAGTTAGGCCCAGGTGAGGCCTGTCTATTCATTAGAAAATGTCATTTTCCGAAGTCACTATTCAGACAATCATCCTGTAAATATTCAAGAGGATTGAAAATCATGTTTGAAAAATTCCAGTAAATCTCTTAATAATGATTTATAATTGTAGAAAAAAATATTTGTGGAACATATTAAAATTTTAATCAGGATTACTATTGGCTTACCATATAAGATTTTTATAAATTAACAAACTATATAGAACCTATTTCAATTGTAGGGATAGGGAAAAGAAAGAAAAATTAGTGGGCTGGTCCATCCTAGTCTGAGATGGTTCAGCCAAAGGAAAATCCTCTTGGAAACATTGATCTCTAGAGAACTTTCAAAGTAGGGAAAATATTATGATTCTTTTGTTCTTAAAATAAAATTTATTTATAAAATATTATACAATATTTTACAATATAAAATTTATTTATTTAAAAACCATTTCTTTTTAATCAATAATGTTTATTTCTTTTCTTGTCCTTGAAACATATATATTTGCTGAATGAATTTTCATACATATGTCAGAAGTACGATCACTTATGACTTACAAAATCAGATGGATACAGAGATCAATGAGTTTGGCAAAATTAAAGTCAACCTGTATGCTTATAATACATTCTTTAAAATTTTTAAAGTAATTTTCTATAATGACTTTGCTTACATATTAAATTTAGAGTTATATATTTTCTCAATTACTTTTAGAACCATAATAGAAATATGCAATAGTTATGGGAATACATGAAAAATCACATCTCAGTTTAGTACACAAATTTAATTAGTTAAAATGCTCAAGAATGAAAGCTGCCTAAAAATAGACTTGTTAATTGACTTTGTTATCAATTAGAAAACTTGTATTGTAATAATAAACCATTGTGCTGTAATTGACTAAAATGCCCATGTATTTAAGTGATTCATTTGTGGAGAAAGCAGAAATAACCAGGTTAGCCACTTCTGTGGTTCACTTCATTGTATGTACCTATAAACTTATTCTTTTTTTTTTTTTTTGCCTCTTAGCTGTATCTTAAGCTCTATGACTAAGGTTATGTAAAGTGAGTCATATCTTCCTTATACTACACATTTCTTAGTATTCATTTCAATTTTATTCCAACAGTAAGTAGTAGGGGTAATAATTCCAGTCATCTTTTATTAATTAAGAAATTTTTTCTTACACTATTTAGTCAAGTCAATTTTTCTTGATACATTCTGTCAGTGAGGAAAATATAACAAAAATGGAAGTTTGGAATTAATATTGTATTATTTATAAGACTAATATGTTGAAATTTTTGAATTTTCAAAAGAATAAAATTTATGGGTATTCCTTTTTTAAAAATCTCTCCTGAGAAAAAATATATTGTACTACATTCTAGTACAAAGTTTTCACAAATTGATAATTGCCCTCCTAGTTACATGCACTTTCTCATTTTTGCAAAGTGCAAACAAGTTCATTAATAAAACTTAACAAATCTTTGGTTTTAACTTTTCGAGTTATAGACCTGAAAGAGTTCTGAAATAAAGAATTATTATTTTCCTTCTTCCCCAATTCTCTGCTAACTGTTTTTACTGATTTTACTGTCAGCATTAAACTCAACTGTTTGACTTTCTCCAGTATTCTCAACATTTGAATCATCTTTTCTCCATCTCTGCTGTCTCAAGTGGATCTCACTATTCATTGGGATCACTCCATACAAGGCTTTTATCTTTCTTCTTTATTCACAGCTTCAGAGTACCCTTTCTCTTCACAACCCATTTCTACTCAAGATGCCTCTTACCTCATGATCTACTTTGTGTTACTTTGGTTTTTCTGATTTTTCTTGATTCTTAACCTAGATTATCTTCATGTGGTACCTTTTATGCCTGGCTTTTGATTTTCACGTATACTGTGTTTGCTCTAAATTTAAATGGAATTCCTGTTGGCCTTATCAATCCCTAAGAACTTTCTATAGCATCAGTACTCAGTTAAATTTGTTTTCCCTCATAGATTATAGCTCTGCTCTAAAAATAATTCCCCTTAGCTTTCATAGAGTCTGAGACTGTTTAGCTGCAGTGAAATGGAGCTACGTGGTGTACTCTTTCTTTCCTTTCCTTGGAATTTTTTGATGCTCTTTACGTATTTGAAGAGCCTTATTTCCTTCACCAAAATCACCTGTTCTTTGTAACCATTCTATTGCAAGTGTTAAGCAAATTTATTTTGTTTTCTTTTCAACGAGATCCTTTCAGTTTAATCTACTAACACCATTTCAATTTTCTTTCTTTATGAAGGTGATTCCAAGTCTATGTACCTAGCATTAATCTCCTTCCCAAAACCTAGATATCTACTTTATATTGTTATATGAAGATGTATTAAGTATGTACAAAAATAAAACTGACCATTGCTTAGCAAATAATTCATAGAACCTGAATTGATGCAGATGTCTACAATGTCTTTTTAATTAATGGAATCTTCAATATAGAAACCAAGAGTGACCTGTCAATATTATTGCTAACTTTCCCCTCTGTGTCTAATACTCCCTGCCCAATAATATCTAACAAATTGTAAGTCCTATTGATTTTTCCTTTGTCAGAGGTTTCATAGCTACACTTCTATAAACACTCACACAGACATACACAGGTACTACTCTTTCATTTCTTCTCCTATTGCTATTGCTCATCTCTAACTACTTCTTACCTGGATTATTTGCAACAGTATCTCATTTTCTAGCTGATCTACTCAGTGCTCCAAATGAGCAGACATGGAATAATTCAATAAGTCATAGTTCTAATAATCTTGCTGTCTTATAAATAAACATTTCTTGATTTTTACAAATATTCTTTTATAATTTATATTTCATTCATCTGCTTCACTTCATTTCAACTCAATTTTCCGTCTATCCCTATAAAAGTCTTCACTGTTGTAGGGCAGCTGAAACTATTTTTAAGTATGCATTTTTGTTTTTGCAAAAAAATATGTAGAATCCAATCTCTTACATCAATCTGAATTAATATTTACTTCCATTGAATTGGCATGTAGCAATACTCAAGAAATTAACATATTTTATGTAATCTGAATATTCATACATATTTTTTCTCTTGTAGAATATTAGTCTTAGCCTGATAAGATGATTTCTAAGTGGTTCTTCATGTTTCCCATATTATCCAAAAGAACATATTTTGTATTTGGAATACATTAACAATTATTTTCCAGTGATACTGACAAGTTTTACATAGATACACAAATTTCTTAAAACAACATATTTAGCCAATTTAATTAAAATGGACAATTTAGCTTAATAGTCATACACACTGATATTTTTCATAAATGTCAAAAAAGCAACTGGTTAATTGATGGACTGGTTTCATTCTTAGTACTGATTTGACATTACAAACACATAGGAAAAATGATGACAATGAAGAATATAATCTGTTAACACTGAGGAATTTTGCTGCTATGATGTTTTATATGTGTCATGGTAGTTTCAAGGAAACAGGCCACTTCTATTGAATTACATTTAATACTGTTTGAAAATAAACCAAAGACCACATTTTAAAATATCTTGGAAGCATGAGTCTAATTTTGTTGCCAACATTCTGCTATCCCATTTGTTATCAGCATCTATTCTTGTCTGTCATTTTAATAGATTTGAAACAGATCAGAAACACAGTTCTGATGGCAGCACTGAAATTGACTAATTGGAAATGACTTTCATAAAAATACATTTATTTATCTGAGTCATTGGTGGCATTTTGTGTTATAGAAATTTGAGGCACATACTTTTTTGTTTTTACAATCAAAGCATTCTTTTTTAAATATGCGTGTGACTGATGTAGGATCAGCTGGTCATTTTCTTTTATGTCTTTCTTCATCTGTAAAATGAGGGTAATAATTTTAATTCAATTTGTGAGCATAAAGTTTCATGCATGTAAAGGTTTTCAAATGGCTCTTGGCACATAGTAAGGATTCAATAGGCAATAATAAATATAATGATACTTATTAATAATGGTACTCATTTGTCCTTTTGACTATGCTCTGCTGACATTCAAATCACTGATTATTCTTTTCAGTCCTTGATTATAATTGGAAATGGGCACACATTTTCTAATTTTGAGTCATGATATTACCAATGGCAATATTTGCAATAATTTCTAGATTGTGTGAGTTTTACTAGTTTAGTTCCTATTTTTATATAAATAGAAAAATTAAGAGTTGTTTTTAATCAATATTACCAGAAGCAATATATGACTTCATTCTTTTTACATTGAGTAAGTTAGTTAATAACATCTGAACATCCCTTTTTATTGACTCTAAAGTATTAAATTTCTAATGTAAAACTATCAGTTCCACATTTTTTTAAACTTGGGAGTTCAATTTATTTTTTTATTTTTATTTTTTTTTAATTTTTTTATTGTTGGTTGTTCAAAACATTACATAGTTCTTGATATATCATATTTCACACTTTGATTCAAGTAGGTTATGAACTCCCATTTTTACGCCATATACAAATTGCAGAATCACATCAGTTACACATCCATTGATTTACATATTGCCATACTAGTGTCTGTTGTATTCTGCTGCCTTTCCTATCCTCTACTATCCCCCCTCCCCTCCCCTCCCCACTTCTCTCTCTACCCCCTCTACTGTCATTCATTTCTTCCCCTTGTATTATTTTCCCCTCACTTCCTCTTGTATGAAATTTTGTATAACCCTGAGGGTCTCCTTCCATTTCCATGCAATTTCCCTTCTCT
>NW_026000108.1:50933794-50946126 GCF_001458135.2 Marmota marmota marmota | reverse complement strand
TGAACAGACACTTCTCAGAGGAGGACATACAATCAATCAACAAGTACATGAAAAAATGCTCACCATCTCTAGCAGTCAGAGAAATGCAAATCAAAACCACCCTAAGATACCATCTCACTCCAGTAAGATTGGCAGCCATTATGGAGTCAAACAACAACAAGTGCTGGCGAGGATGTGGGGAAAAGGGAGTTCAATTTAATGTGTTTTTTTATTTTTTATTTTTACTATGGAGGCAAAAGAACAAAAACATTACCAACCAAATTAAATTTAAAAAAATAACAAAATTATTCAGTAAATCTTAAGGAGCATGGCTATATAGAATACTGGTTGGGGTTGGGAGGCCTGTGTTCTTGTCTAGCACCTGCCTTTAAGTAACCTTGTTTTCTCAAGATAGCAATTATTTATGCTTCATTTTTTCTCATGTGAAAAAGAACAGATTGAGCTGAATGCAGTGGTGCTTGCCTATAATCCCAGTGATTTGAGAGGCTGAGGCAGGAGGATTGCAAGTTCAAAGCAGCCTCAGCAATTTAGGGAGGCCCTAGAAACTTAGTGTGACCCTCTCTCAAAATAAAAATTAATTAAATAATTAATTTAAAAGGGCTTGGGTTGTAGCTTGGTGGTAAACGGACCCTGAGTTCAATCCCTGGTACCAAAAATTTTAAGAAATAATTTCAAAAATAATAACAGACTGAACTGTGTGACCCCTGGAAATATTTTTTAAAGGCTTATCCTGTCCAGAAAGGTCCTACAGGGGAAGCCTTTAATCAAGAGTAGCTCCTGACTCACTCGTAAGGACCCTGTCTCTTGGTCCTAGGAAATGGTAGTTAGACTGCTGAGGATGCCCTGTGAGGAGGGACATTTAGCTCTCTAAGGCTAAATGCTTTGCTCCTGACTGTATCTGAGTTCATTGGTCCTCTGTGATGCCTATAATGATCTTCTTAGAAAGGCTTCAAGGGACCCCAATGGATGATTCAGGATGGTTTAGTACTGGGGTAGATTTTATGACCATTGCTTCAGTTTGGGCAGGGCATTATGAGATTAAAAAGGATGGGAAGACAAATATTGTCAGAAAAAGGATATCTAAGTAGAAGGGCCAATGATCCTATGTCTTGATGGGAATGCTGTATGGCTTATGGCAGAACATAATTCCCTTAGCTGAGAATAAAGATCAGAGAGAGCCAAGGGGAAATGCTAAGAGGATAAGGCACTCAATCCTTAATCTCTGTGAAATGGACTAAAACCCAATGAAGTGTCTTCAATATACATGGATTTTTAAAATCACTTATTATGAAATTTTGAGGTTGTTTACATGGGCCCCTCTATTTCACAATATTTTCAAGTACTTAAGATCTGTCTTTTCAGTGTGCTATGCTTAGCATATTGGTACTTTGTCCTTATGCAGGGAACTTAGTGCTTTAAGATACAGGTATTTTATTCCTATTCAAGAAGTGCAGAATAGGAGACAATTATGTTGAGTTTTCTATTTCTCAGAAGCTACAAGAAGATTTTTGCTTATATTTCATTGCCCGTTTTGACTGAGAATGTTAACTTCTAGTTGTAAAGATGGGTGGGAAAGTAGATATTTAGCTTTCTAGATTTTATATTGACTAATTGGAAGTGACTAATTGGAAAAACAGGTCTGGAAAACATTTGTTGTTCCAATCAAGGAAAAAGAATTGCTATAATAAAGGATTTGTAAGCCTTGTCATTGTAAGAACTATTACAAATTTCCAAATGATTGACCAGCATATTTATTAGAGAAGGGAAGATTGGAAAAGGCATAAAATATTTCCAGAGTTTTAAATTTATATTTTATAAAATAAAGATCATTCACTATTTCTGTAAAAATTATTTCTCTGTCAGGAAGAAATTTATAGCAAAATGACTCATTCCAGATGGAATGGATTTGCCTATAAGAAAGAAAATTCTGATGATTGAAATTCAGGCAGAAAAAAACTTTAAAGAACAATCTATCATAGATATTACAGATGGAATTCTTTTATTAGTTCAAGGAGAGGACAAATTTACTGTAATTTTCTTTCCAAGATATTTATAATATGATTCTAATGTTTCCCAAATCTCTTCAAGTTATTTTAACATCATTTGTAGATTATAGAAGAAATTGCTAATATAGTGGTAAATTTACATTAGGAAGAATTTTGAAATTACTATTAACCAGGACTTTCATTTAATTTTCAAAGAAAAGATTTATTATTTCTATGATTTTAATTAAGCATTTAACCAGGTGCATTATATACAAAATCACAATCCACAAATGTATAAAGTAATAAATAGTCAAAATGGCATATGAGAAATATCAATTGTTTTATAATTTTTTACGTTATAATCTGAGTATTGGATGTATTTCAAAGTTATACTGTTGCTCTCATAACTCATGGAATATAGTTTGTAATAACAATCATCTTCTCAAATTGGTCATTACCAAAGTTAATGACCTGGTTATTAGAACATCAACCTTGGCTTTGCCTCAGTCTCTTAATTAACACATCTGTCATTTATTACTAGTGGCTAAGAATTTCTGTGTAAAGGACAGCTCCAATAATGATGGCACCATTAAAGCGACATCTCTATATATTTGAATGGATCATCAAATTTGCATTGGCCTATCACAAACAAGATCCTGTGAGGCTTTAAGTAGTTTTGGCAGCTGCAAATAGTGAAATCCAAATATCAAATAGAATAGCATCAGCCTCCTTTGTGGAACATTTGCATTGAAAATTATTTATCATCATTGTTCAGAAGGATAATCTGACAAAACCATTTTCTGTACCTTCACATGCAGATAGCCACCTCTACCACTGATAAACAAACCTGCACAAAGTATAAGCTCTTCTAGGTGCATATATACTCTTCTGCCATAGGCATTCTTTCTATCATTGGACAAATATTGTGCAGTTACATTTACATAAATGCCATTAGCTACTTAATAGCCTATCAGTGTTTCCAACTGAACATGCATAATACATCCAGGCATTGAAATACTAGCATTTTTCTTTTTATTTTTTTCATGCTTTTACATAATTTTAATATTTTTTATTAATACAAAAACATTTATTTAAATAATAGTGAAAACTCCCTAGTTTTTCTTCATTTGAATTTTTTGAGAATATACTGTGCCAGATACTGTTCCAGGCAATGAGGACATATGAAACACTAGCCTTTTTAAAACAGAAAACTTAGCATTATAATTTCCTTAAAAAGAACTGGTATTCAGTTTTTAAATACTCATTTGAAAATTCGACTAGCAGATCACAACGTATTGAAAAACACAACAAAATAAAACTCAGACTCCTATATTAATTTTTGTTCTTTAAAATGTATTGAAAATTAAATCAATAAACATCTAGCAAAGTTCTAATGTCAAAAGAAAAATGATGTTAAACTCTCATGTAACATATATCCTCTCAAATAATCATGTAAAAAACATAGGTCACTGGCAAATTATGTTTTACTGTCTTTTATAAGGGATAAATGCATTTCATTATTATTTAAAATCCATTTTTAAGTATCAGGGAAAGGCTAATTCATTAAAGAAATTTTGCAAGGTGCAGTATCCTGAGTCCATGTGTTCCTTATGAATCCAGGATTCCTGGGGCTTTGGGAAGGATACAGGTCTATAAAATCATACTATTGACTTCAAATGATGTTATAAAATTTAAATAATGCAATGATGCCAAAGTAACTATTTATGCGGGCCAGGCTTTTAACTCTGATGAGCTCTGTATTAGAGAAATATAAGAAATTTATTAATTTTCTATTAGCATACTTTTAGGAATTAATTTATATAATTAAATATTAAAAGGAAACACAGTGAACAAATTGTTTCTATTTGTAATTATCAAGGCAGAAGATAGACCGGAAATCAATAATACAGTGAATTATAAGTATAATTTTTCTATCTACTGCCTTCAGTGACTTCTAGACCCATGACCATTGTGCATGATTTGACCCCTGTCTTATCTCTTCAGTCTCATTTTCTTCCTCTTCCTTTGTCTTAATCAGTCTACTTTTGGCCCCTTGAAAATACTAGGTTTACTAACATTTTACCTACTGCCCTGCTAGCCTAATGTTTGTAATACTTCTCTCTACTTCATTAAGCTCTTCTTTGAAATGTCAACTCTTCAGGGATTTTCTTCACAGGATTACTTTCTATATGATGTTATCTTATTTACTCATAAATTGTGTTTATTCTTTTTTATCCACTAGAATATAAGTTCTTTTAAAGCAAGGTCTTTGACTCTCAGGCTTGCTAACTTATCCCTGGTACCTCATATCAAGTCTAACAGAGATTAAAACACAGTTACAGAAATATTTATTTTCAAATAACTGATGTTTTTACAGTGTTACAGAATTTTTAAAATTAGTTATAAGTATATATATTCAAAGAAAAAATATTAATTTTATAGTTAGAAGTGTTTTGGCAAAAATATATATATAAACCTCCACACGACCAACAACAACCCAATCAAGATAAAGAACATGGATAATAACTTTTGAAATGGAAATGGGAAATATTTCTTTTAAAAAGCAACTCTGGATCAGATATTTTGCTTTCAAAATGAAATTATGGAAATCCCTAAGGTAAAAGATAATATCTTGCCTAGTTGGTTGACTTGGAATTATGACACGGAAATATTGCTTTTCTTTGGAATACATCTTACAAATCAAAGCTAAGAAGGTGAAGAAAAAAAAGACGAGTTAAAAAAGAATGAACGGGCTGGGGATGTGGCTCAAGCGGTAGCACGCTCGCCTGGCATGCGTGCGGCCCGGGTTCGATCCTCAGCACCACATACAAACAAAGATGTTGTGTCCGCCAAAAACTAAAAAAAATAAATAAATATTAAAAAAAAAAAAAAGAATGAAAAGAATGTGAAAACCCCCTTAAGATTAGGTTCATCCTTCCAGGTTATTTATTTTGATTGTGTGAGTGTGGTTGGGTTGAGACTTTTGAATTTTTAAAAAACATATGTACCAATGTGAGTTACTTGAATAAGTTTCAAGGGTCCATTGGGCTCAAAGTTTAACTGAAAATCTAATCTGAAACTTCTAAAGGTTGTCAAACTGCAAAGAAGAGAATACTGTGTTTGATGTTCTTTTCAGGTAGGGTAACTTTATATCCTGGTTTGCCCAAGAGAGCCCTGTTTGAGTATATCCACTCCATTGCAACTGTTGGTAATACCCCCTTCTGTTCTAAAAAAGTGTCTGGATAATAAATTATATGTTCATCCAACTTTTTTGCACCCTTTTTTGAGAATGATAAGTACTGATCTTTGGGTTCAGTGAAGCTCTTTTAGCTCTCGACTGCTTTTTTACTAGATCATAGATTTTGATTTTAAAAAGCAGTTGCACTTTCAAGAACAGGAGACAACACAGCAGACATTGATTGCTGCCTTGACCTCATTATGTTGATAAGGGCATTTGTGAATATTGTCTAAGTTAAGGTAATAAACACCCCAGGTGGAAGGTTAATGACACATTTAGCACCAGTGGGGAGCCGGACAGTTTTTCACAGAAAAACCAGTTCAAGCTGGTAAACCTTCTGTCCTGTCCATGTAGAACACAAAACGCATCAGGTTTCTACAAATGGGAATACAATTTAAGAAGAGGCAAACAGCATGCTGAGAATTCAGCAATTGGCTGACTACATTGTTTTGCCAAAGAAAAACAAACTTAAAATGTTGTCAAGTCATTTTTAACAGCAATTTTCTATAATCTTTTGAGCCTCCTGCTATGACTGTGCTAATCTAGATCTTACAGCTAGCTGACACCAAAGAGAGCATTATGACAAATTTATGAACTGATGAGTCATTTTCTATATTCACTCAGCTAATGAGCAAAACAAGCCATTATTTTTTAAGCCTGATTATCACTCCCCTTTTTATACAAGAAGTACATACTAATTCTGCTAAGCTGCTTTCCCACAAAAATCACCCTATGCTAACAGTTTCTATAGGCTAAAGATACCGGGCATCCTCAAAATTGGAAAGAACTGTATGCAAAATGTCTCAATGACAAAAAAAAAATTCCTACGTTTTGGCCTTAGAAAACACTGCTATCACTACAAATTAGAATTTCAATACTTAAAATCATATTAATTATCAGTAGCTTTCACATACATGCTTTTGAACAATTAGTCAAAATACCATTGACTTCTTACTAAAAGGGATAAACAATCTGAAATTACACACTGGGATAGCACAACAGAGGAGAAAAATATGATTGGTCCTTCTTATCTTCAGGTTCTACATCAGCAACTTCAACCAATTGTGTTGAATATCTATACTAAACATGTATGGATTTTCCCCTCGTTATTATTCTGTTACATTGGATTTAGTTATTCTAAGTAATCTAGAGATGTTTTAAAGTATATAAGAGAATATACATAAGTTACATGAAAAACTCTATACCATTTTATATAAAGAGCTTGGTAATTCATGTATTTTAGTATCCACAGGGGTGGGGAGTCTTGGAACCAATTCCCCATGGATACCAACCAGAGCTGTGCACACTATGATTTAGGAAGATATGAATGTAAAATGTAGCAAGAAATGATGCAGTAAAGAATATGAACTGAATGAGTGAAAATGGCAGGACATTTGGCAAAATTCAAGGGAGAAGGGGGTTCCCTGTGAACTTGGACCAAGTTGCACTTCATCTAAGGTAACAGTAGTTTTCAATTCTACTCAAATTTCTGCAACCCAGGGAAGCATGACAAACACAATGCTCTATTTCATTTGGACTGTATGTGTTTGTTTGTTTTTTTAAATACAGGATGTGAGTTTGATGTGAGAAGGAAAGAGGAATACCTTGAATGACCAATTTAATTTTCAGATCTTTACTATCTTTGCAGTGAGAAATTATTTGAAACTATCGAATTCTAAAGTTAAAGAGAATCAATGTTTGGTGGAAGCATATAAGAATACAAGCAATTACATATTTGAAGAGAAGGTATTGTAATTAATGATTTTAATTAATTCAAAACATCATTAACAGTATTAAATACCTTTCCAAATATGAACATTTTGTGTTGGTAATAACAAATAGAAGAATTGGGCAACAAATACAATTCAATCTTGTTTATAATACCAGGTCTTAGATTAAAATTTGTCTGTACATCATTTTTGGTAGGCAGAATAATTCTCCTTTCTGTCCCTTAAAGATATCCACAGCTTAATTCTTAGACTCTGTGAATATGTAAATTTACATTTCTAATTTACACTATAAAAAGGAATTTTCAATGTGATTGAGAACTCAGAAATACATTATCATAGATTAATAGGGTGGGTGTAACCTAATTGAATACATTGTTAAATTATACAACCTTTTCCAGTTGTGTCTAGAGAGGGGAAGACATGACTGAAGAAGAATCATCAAAGAAATACAAAGTTATGGCTTTAAAAATGGAGGGGAAAAAAGCCAGGGTTAAGAAATATGGGCAGCCTTTAGAATACGCAAAAGCCAAGAAATTGCTACGATTCTCCTTTGAGCTTCCAATAGTTATCATAGATTTGCCAGCACCTTGGTATTGGTCCGTTGAGATCTATGTTAGACTTTGCCTTGGTATGATCTGGAATGTTCCCCAAAGGTCCACTGAAGACTTGGTTCTTAATACAGCAATATTCAGAGCTGGGTCTTTTGGGAAGTGATTAAAACATGAGGATTATGACCCGATCAGTGGATTGATATCTTGATGGGATGATAAACCAAGATATTAATGCCTTTGGGGTACAGGAAGGAACATATTTCTACTCACCAAAAATGCTGATATTATAGATAAATTGAATGGACTATTGGGAGGTGGTGGAAACTAGGAGATGAGGTCTAGTTGGAGGAAGTAGGTCACTAGAGGTGTGACTTAGAATGATATATCTTGCCCTAGCCTCCCTTTTATTCCTTTCTCTTTCTTCTACCTCCCTCCCTCCCTCTCTCTCTCTTTCTTTCTCCTTCCCTGCCCTTCCCCACTGCCCCTCCCCACCACCCCTCCCTCCTCTTCTCTCATTTTCTCATTCTCTTCTTCCTGGCCACCATGAAACAAATAACTCTGCTCTGTCATGATATACTGCTTTGCCTCAGGCAAAGAAACATTGGAGCCAATAGACCATGAACTGAAACTGCTGAAAACTTGTGGCAAAATAAATCTTTCCTCTTCTAAGTTGATTTTCCCAGGTGTTTTCTCACAGCAATGGAAAACTGACTAACACAGACTTCTAATCTGATGTCTGCAGGAGCACCTCCAAGTGGTAGAAATCCTCTTCCATGTGGACAGAGAGCAAATTTTTTTTTAGGGAGAATAAATAAGAATTCATTGAAATCAGTGCTAAAGTGCAGAATTAGGCACCAAGAGATTTAATAACTCATCCAAAGAAAGTGAAATAGTATTACTGCAAAGAAGTGGCAAAGGCAAGACTTGAATCCATGGCTGACAGATTCCAAGACTTTTATAATACCTATCTTAAGTAGCCTGACTAACAGAAATACAGACATAGAAAGTAGGTAATAAAGTAGAATGTGAATAGATGATAAATTTAGGTTAAATCTTTAATTTTCCTGCTAATGTTTATCTAAGAGAAAAATGCTGGTTAAAAAAGGGTTCCCATTAATCACTTAAAAAGAATTTCTACTATAACACTAAAGAAAACCTTTCCTAAGAAGGCATCATTAATTCTAAAAGAACATCAGAGCTTTTCATAGAAAAAAAGAAATATAATGTTAATGGCAAAATGTCTATAGTACCACACTTTAACTGACACTCAGATATTAATAATGATCTATGGAAATATTTTTTTCAAGAATATCTTCAAATGGTACATGAGTTGCTTTATAAAAGTTATTAAATGGCCTCAGAAACAGATTTTGTTCAGGAGCTGAGAATTAATAAATGATAATTGAGACATAATATAATAGTGGACTGACCTGGATCTTCATGTTTCACTTGGGTTCGCTGCAGTTGATTAAATATTACCACAAAAGAGGTATGCCAGTCCTTACCAAAAGGACTAAAAAGAAAACAGGAAAAAGAATCATTTTTTAAAATTTTTAACTCAGTGGTGCTTGACCACTGAGCCACATCCCCAGCCCTATTTTTGTATTTTATTTAGAGATAGCATCTCACTGATTTGGCTGGTTTTGAACTAGAGATCCTTCTGCCTCAGCCTCCTGAGCCACTAGGATTACAGGCCTATTCTGGGTCTAGTTTCTTCCTTTTATAAATAAAATTGAGAAACTCCTGTGAGTTTAACATTTGTAAAGACTCAATAAATGCATAGTATACAAAAGATCTTTACTTAACCTGCCTTACTTTATCCCCACCTTTTGCATATATATCAATAACTTCATCTAGGTGTATTTAACTTAAATTTCTAGCCAACAAATTTACACATTGCCAAAAGTTTTATAAACGTTTACCAACAAAATTAGAGTTGCAAATTCCACAGTTACAATTTCTATTATTTGTTTCTTATCATGTACAGTGTAAATAATTTAAAGTAGAGAGTGACTTAAAAATCATCCCATTGGAAAGTAACAAATGAAAATTTCTAGATGATTAAAACCTACAAGGATTATTTTTGTAGCAATTGTGTCTATGACACTTTGGGATCTCTTAATTATTATTCATTTCTGATGGAGCAGTTGCTCAGTCTTCCAATTCTTTCGCTCTATCATCCTGTAATGTATTTTAATATGAGAATTGAGTCTTAGGTGGTGGTAATGACTCCTAAAACATTTTTTTTCTTAAAAAACTATCTCATTTTATAGAGACAGGAAGGAAATCTAAACCTCTGAATGAGTGCCTCCTGGCCACATGGATCAAAGCATTAGAAGAAAGTTTTTCTTTTTCTTTTTTTTTTTTTTTTATCTTAGACGTGTTGCTGTAAGCCTTGAATTTCAGAAGTAGTCCTTGGAGCAGAAACATGTCGACTGATATTATATGGTATACCCTGGGAATACAGGTAGAGGCAGAATTCAAATGCTGCTTTTACATCTTCCATTCACATGCCAAACATCATGTAACTAAGATTGACCCTTGAAATTGTTTGCCACTTCCCTAGTTCTGTGCCCAAACCACCTAATTTAATATCACATGACCTGGGGGCTGCCCAATACACTTTAAATCATCTAAATAAAATGTGTGAGCTGTGAACACCGTGAAAAATGTAAGAGTAATTTCAGAATGATTACAGATTTCCAGGAAAGTCTGTAGCATGTGCTTTGATGTTACTAGGTTACATGTTGCCTGTGTTTTATTTAAAAATCCTTGCTTATCATAATGCCAAACTTATGATCTAGTACTCATTTGATACAGTTTTTGGCTCCTTATAAATTATATTTATTTTCTGCTGATTTTAATACAGTCATTTATAGTATCATTAGGAGTTTTTCCATAGGTTCATTCAAAGGTCTCTCGGTTCACAAATCTTTTTACTTGTCTGTCCCTTGCAATAGTGTTATCAATAGCCACAAGTTTGGGTTCAGCATTAAGGGAACATGTAAAAAAAAGCTTTTATTTGCCACATAAGACAAGAGGATTAGCTTTCATTTTTGATAATCTATTTATCTGATTACTTCTAGCATCTTAAAATTATACCCGATGTTTCTTTCAAGTATTCTTTAACTACCTTGAAATGGATCATTTTTCTCTTGAGAAGACTTGTTACCACTACTGATACATCTCTTTGGTAAAAAGCATACCAACCAATGCTTATGGAATGTGCTACTTGGAGGATATGTAGAGAGACAATGTATTCCAAATGAAATGTACAAACACCTGTTCATAGTAAAATCTGGCTTTCTTTACTTGAACTGGTGAACCCTAAGAAAGTTCAGCAAACCATTTAGAACTACATTATAGGTTATCATTAATCTCAAATACACAAAATAAATTTAAGTTTATTGTTCATTCATTTTAAGATCCATTATGTATTTATCAAATTCCTACAATCTGTCAGAGATTGTACTAACGTTCTACCAGATGCTGAGCACCTGGCCAGGTATAATACAGGGAAAATGTGGCTCATCTGGCTTGGCGACACATCTGTTTCTCTCTTCCTGTTAATTTTTGATGTGCATATATTTCTAGGAGTATAATTATAGTTTTGCATTATCATATATATTATTACATAATAAAATTATTACAAACATGCTTACTTAATTGATAAAGGCACTAGGGCCAAAGAATCCAGGGCTTCATCATGGCAACAGCAGGCCTTCTACAGATTCACTGTTCACAATTTACCTCCAAATCACCTTCTTTAACCACTCTTCCCTTCCCTCATGTAAACAGACTCTTCTGATTTGGTCTGTCCCTTTATTTGAAATGTAATTTCTCATTATTTTCAAAATATAACATTCCCTAAATTCTTTCTTAGTTGCTTTCTTCTCCTCTCCCTCTCTCCCTTCCTTTTCCTTTCCTTCCTTCCTCCTTCCCATCCTTCTTTCTTCTCATTCTCCAATTCCTGCCTTTTTCGGGTGGGGGGTACCAGAGATTAAACTCAGGGGCACTTGACCACTGATCCACATCCCCAGCCCTATTTTGTATTTTATTTAAAGATAGGGTCTCCCTGATTTGGCTGGTTTTGAGCTAGAGATCCTCCTGCCTCAGCCTCCCGAGCCACTGGGATTATAGGCCTGTGCCATCGTGCTGGGTCTAGTTCCTTCCTCTCATAAATAAAATTGAGTAACTCTTGTGAGTTTAACATTTGTAAAGATTCAATAGTGCATATATAGTACACAAAAGATCTTTACTTGCCATGCCTCACTTTATCCCCACACTGTTACATAGATATTAATAACTTCATTTTATAAATAAAGCAACTAAGAAAAAGTTAAGTGTCTTGTTTAAGAGTACAGAACAAACTCTACTGCAGAATTCTGTAAAAAAAATTCTAGAAAAAGTGCCACTTAGTAGCTTTAATGCATGGAGTAACACAGACTTTCAAAGTATCCGAGTTCCTCAGAACATTATTCATGCCATAACTAGAAAGACTTACTAGTTGGAAAGTTTATTATATTTTGATTTGATTATAAAAAAGTAATGATTTAGTGTACTATTTTATCAGTTTTCAGAAATAACTTGTGCCAGTATAATTGTTGTTTAATCTGCAAACTATTTCTTGATCGTTTCAAATATTCTTACTTGGTTTTAACCTACAAAGTCATCTATTTCTCGTAACTTAACTGTACTGTGATATAAATAATATAAAATAGGAAATAAACAAAAATTTTCCATTTAAAATAAGATATACTAAAATAAGATATAATAAAATGCAGGATTATTTTATATATATATATATATATATATATATATATATATA
>NW_026000108.1:50888336-50930312 GCF_001458135.2 Marmota marmota marmota | reverse complement strand
CAACCTAGATGCCCTTCAATAGACGAATGGATAAAAAAAATGTGGCATTTATACACAATGGAGTATTATGCAGCACTAAAAAATGACAAAAATCATAGAATTTGCAGGGAAATGGATGGCATTAGAGCAGATTATGCTAAGTGAAGCTAGCCAATCCCTAAAAAACAAATGCCAAATGTCTTCTTTGATATAAGGAGAGTAACTAAGAACAGAGTAGGGACGAAGAGCATGAGAAAAATATTAACATTAAACTGGGATGAGAGGTGGGAGGGAAAGGGAGAGAGAAGGGAAATTGCATGTAAATGTAAGGAGACCCTCATGGTTATAGAAAAATACATACAAGAGGAAATGAGGGGAAAGGGGAAAATAATAAAAGGGGGAATAATGAATGACAGTAGAGGGGGTAGAGAGAGAAGAGGGGAGGGGAGGGGGGATAGTAGAGGATAGGAAAGGCAGCAGAATACAACAGACACTAGTATGGCAATATGTAAATCGATGGATGTGTAACTGATGTGATTCTGCAATCTGTATACAGGGTAAAAATGGGAGTTCATAACCCACTTGAATCAAAGTGTGAAATATGATATATCAAGAACTATGTAATGTTTTGAACAACCAACAATAAAAAATTAAAAAAAAATACATGAATTCTAAAAAAAAAAGAACCACAAATATATTTTCAGTTAACAAGTAAAATGGGTAGTTACACCTATGTTGCTGCTCTCCTCTTTTGCTAAAGTGTATTTGAGGGTATTAAATGAAAATGACCTGTAAATTCCATTTACCTGTAAACTTCTTTGGTTCACATGTACTCTACTTCTAAAATGACTTTTAATTCTGGAAGCACTAGGCAGATGTTGTTTTGAAAAGGCAATGCTAAAAACAGAATTATTCTGTTACATTGTCAAATAAATCCATGGCCATTTGTTCCGGGGCTCCCTGGGAGTCATTACAATGTGTCAGAAGATTTTTTTATTCATTGGTTTGATCAATAGCAATTGAAAGTCAGACTTGTTTTCCCTGGAAGGTGCCCTGGTTCATGAGTGAACAATTAAGAGTTTCATACAACTAGATTTTTTTTTATGTGTGTGTGTGTGTGTGTGTGTGTGTGGACTTACATAAAAGTAACAGCACTCAGTATATTTAAAAACCGCCAAAGGAAGTTTTTCATCTGTTGTTGTTAAATGCCCTGGAGGATTCTAAAGCTCCTTCCTCAATAATAATCTTATCAAAGTACTGTTGCACAAAAACAAGTGGGGTTGGATGGTTGAAGAGAATGAAAAGGATGTTTGAGCTACTCAGCGTGGAGAGAAAATAAGTTGCCAGAATAAGCGAAGAGAAGCTAAGGAGCAAAGGGTAAATACTAGTGAAAGTTCTTCTTTCTGTTATTCTTTGTATCATTGGGTGAGCTTTCTTGGTTTTTATGCTGTAGTAGCTACATTTTAGTCCTTTTAGGCTGCCTGAAGGTAAGATGTGGTAGTATTAGAGGCTGATGCACAGGATGGGAACTATTACCCAGGAAAGGATGATGATCATTTAACTAAAGTAACCCTGCAATGTTATGTTGGGATATTTCTTGTGTTTGTTTCCAAGGGCTACTGTAAAAGATGATCACAAAGTGAGTGACTTCAACAATAGAAACTTTCTCTAGCAGTTCTGAAATCAGAGTGTCAATTGATGGGCTCTTCCTAGAGCTCTGAGAAGAATCTCTTCTAGGTCTCTACTCCAATTTCTGGGGTTTGCTGGAAATCCTTGGCATTCCTCATCTGGTAGCTGCACCACTCCAATCTCTGTCTCTGTTGTCACCTGGGCTTCTTCTGCTGTGTGTCGATGTGTCCGGATTCTCTACTTTAGGATACCGATCGTTGGATTTGGGGCCCACCATAATGAAATTTTGTGGCATATTAAATTAACTGACTAAATCTTAAAAAACCCTATTTCCAAATAATGGCACTCTCTGAGATTCCAGGTAGACATGTATTTGGAGGGAACACATTCAACCTTATTAATTCCTCACACTCAGCACCATGAAGATTATCTGAAAGAACACCAGATCCATTGCATTCCTAATAACCTCATATGGCCTTTTGTCAGTGATTGTGGAAACAGATTTTCCAGGTATTTTGATTCTGTTTGTAGTGTGATTCCTTACTCTTGCCTCTATGGGCTATGTGGTATGTCTAGAAATTAAATATCTATCTATCTCTGGGTTTATCCTGGAATTTTCGAGATTCTCTGAAATGGTAAAATGAAGTAAGTATCCTTTTAATAATCTTGGACGAGAATTTATTAAAAGATTCCCTGATGTAATTTTATGCTTATAAATTTATTAGAAAATATTTTTGTATCTCTTGTTATATTAGGACATTTTCCTGATGAAATAAGAACAAAAGCAGCTTGTTTCTTTTCACTGTGTTGAATGTACAATAAATGATAATGGAAAAAACAGTTTTTACAATTTTTTAAATGAACACTCTGGACTCTTCTACAGAATATATAGCTGTGGCTCAATTCTGATTGGAACACATAGGATTTTTAGATTTGTATAAAACAATGTCAAACTCTTTCAAAATTCTTATTGAGGAACAGGTTTTTAAAAATAGGTGTAAAGCAATTTATTTTTGAGTTTTGAGGGGGCTAACACCTCACACAATTCCACAGAATTCTAATTTCAAGGTTTGATGTTTTGTTATAAAATGTAACTATTCATGTTGAACTAGAATCTAGCTTTTTTTTTTACCTTTTATATGACAAATACATTTAATTGCTTTGCTGTTTAATCCCAACAAAGAACTAACTACTTGTTTATTAGTGCTTCCTGTTATTTCAAAATAGAGAAACAGGACTTTGAGTCAATCAACTCAAGGGCAATAGATACAGTCTTATGCAGTAATAATTTTGATACTAAGTGCCTATGATAAGTTCATATACAGTGAATATAATTCAGTAAAGTGCCAAAATATCCCTCAAGGAGACTAATGCTGCGTTCTTCAGCTAAAGGGTTATTAAGTTATTAATACTCTCAAATATAAATCTTTATCTTTAGTATAAAATAAAGAATTTCTACTATTACTTTTTTTAAGTTTTGGTACATTGTAAAGTATAATGGTAGAATATAGGTTAGGGGTTAGAAATTGATTAGGCATAAGAAGATAAAGCTTCCTATAATTTCTTTACTTGATAATGTATATTGCCAGTATATTTTTACTTTCCTATTTATTTATTTCTAAAAGTTATAATAATTATACAGACATATACAAATGTATAGATGCATTTTGTTCGTTGAATTTCATTCTCTATATAATATCACAAAAATATCACTTCGGTGGGAGCCAAATTGACTCTCAGCCAGCTATTTTCATCAGTTATAAAATATCTGTTTTACAAGTAGGAAACTGGAAGGTGGTCTCATCTGGTTAATGTTGGATTGCTATTTACAAAGATTCTTAAATTTTCTCTCCGTTCTTTTCATCAACATGCTTAGCCATTATCTATGTGCATGCATCTAGCTGTCACTCAAATTAACTGGTCAGGTTTTGAACACAGATACGAATCCCCTTTGTGCTGAGAGATGCAGGAGGGAAGCTTACTCAGCAACAAATTCAAAGTCATAGAGTTTGCTGTTGTGAGTTAAATAATATCCTTCATCCTACCTTAAATTTCTTCTTAAGGTAGACAGAAGAAGAAAATAAGAGATAATAAAATAAATTCCACCACTGTTTACTACAAGTATATTCTCTTGCCAATGAGATTAAGCTATTTATATGAGGGGCAGTACAATATTACATTTCAAAGTGTCTTTTTTTGTTTGTTTGTTCTTAATACATTTGTGTGATGTATGAGTAAGAAAAATCAAGATAATTAAATAGCTTCAAATGATACACATTTGCTGCTTTGTAAAATATAAATTCACATAATTTTAGAGCTTAAAGGTCATTGGAGCCCCACTTCCTTATTTAATGGAGGAAATATAATACTCAAAGTGGCTTATTCAAGATCAGAGTGAAATTTTGGATAGACTCCGAATGTCTTACATTTATTTTTGTATTCATCTTTGTTGTTTATTTTTTGACTCATTAGTCCATACAAATTAGTGTTTTTAGTACAGACTTTGAGATGTTTTTAACCCAATATTTAGCACAGTAGTGTTCACGTTTTCTCTAGATGGCTGCTCTTAGGAACTCAGATCAAAATAATCAGAAATGGAACATTTTGACTTGCTGTTGTGATTTGAATTCCTAACATTTATAATTACTGTTTAGGTCATCTAATGCAAATTGATCTTAAAAATAAAAGCATTTATCTAAGAAATATTGAGGAAATTATCCCATTGGAAAATGAGGCTATGAGTACATGATTTAATGAAGCCATATTTAATACCTTGGCAAAAAATTTGGCCTACTTTAGGCCTACTCTATAAATATGAACCAAAAAAGCCAATTAAAAAAGATATGTAATACAACCTACTTCTCTTTTCACATCTAAAACCTATATTAACTCAGATTTTCTGTTTTCTTTTAACTTTGAATAAGGATCTGAGTTAAAAATGGCATAGTAGCTTTAATAATGAATTCTTTGGTCTTTGTCAAGTTATCACAATATTAATGTCATTTAAATGTAATGTTTTTGTCTATGAGTATGAATTAAACATGGATTTAATTTATTATCAGCATATGCCTAGTGGCCAGTTTATAAATTATATTGCTGCTGAGTTGAATTATTATAAGTAAGAGTGTGCTAAGTGTCAATTGATTATTCCAGGTAGTCAATATTTTTTAAAGGGGAATTTTTAGTTGAATAATAGCAGATGAGTTTTATTTTAAAGTTGTAACAGTAGATGTTTTTTAAAAATGTATTGATCTAAAAATATACTGTCTTCAGATTAACATAGAAATGTGGTTTGAATAAATTATCTTGTTCTAATTTGCAAATACCATTAGACTGAGCATCTAAAATTATATGTAACCAGGGTTAGTATAAATTATTTTCCCTGTGATGAAGGTCTGTGTCACCTGTCAAACATAAAAAAATCTAACCAACCAAGCATTGACATTATGCTAAATCATGTTTTCAGTATTTCAGTGGATAAATTATCATGAGTGGGAGGAAAAGTCCAGACCTTAAACAAATGTTAAAAACAACAACAACAACAACAACAACAACAACATAAAATACAGAAAACAAAGCCCATCATTCTTTCATAGTCCAAGAAATGATTGGGAAGTACTATGAATTATAAAATTAAAAAAATCTAACACTTTGAATCTCTGTATTTGTGCTTAATATTTAATCAAAGATCTCTTGTTTTTTTCAATTAATATGTAATTGAATTGTTTCTAGTACTAATGTGAGGACTATGATAAATAAATATATCTTCCATCATATGCTTCACAGATTCTATCATCTATCCATCCATCCATCCATCCATCCATCCATCCAACAATCCAGCTATTTTTTTCTATCTACCTATCTCTTCATTTGTTCATCTTGCTTCCATGCAAGATGTTGGGGATGTCATAAATATTTTTCTACTTAAGCACATTACTTTTTAGAGGTACCTGAAAGAATTTTAAGCTGAGCCATAAATTCTATCTTAAAGATGTTATCGTGCTTCTTGATACTACAGGAATATATTCTAATGTAGTGATTTTCATAGAGTCTGAAAACAAAAGGAATTTATGGAACAAACTTTCATTTTTGGTGCTGAACTGGTAGGAAACCATGTCATCATTTAGTTTGTGTAAGTATTACATAAAAGCATCTATTTAAAGTTGGCTGAGAAAGTCATTTATACATAAGGAAATATCATAGATTTACTTACTTATTATTCAGTGGTTAGTAATCTTTAGTACTTTTTTTAAGATCTTCAATTACTTATTATGTGAAATTGAATCTGGATGGGGAAATTTATGAGGTATGTATAGTACAGGACTGATTATAGTGATCATACTCTTAACTGAGATTGTTGTGCTGGTTTCTAAGGATTTGTAGAATACTGTGAAGCAGTAACTGATTTTGTAATTGTTTTGTTGTTACGAGGTGCATAGCACATTTTTAAAACACCAAGAAAGAAAGGAAAACTTGAGTTAAGATCATTGAAGTGAAGGGCTCCTTTTCATGGGTGAACAAATACACACAAAGGCAAATGCAGTGCCCCACAAGTCATTGTCCTTCCTTCTGTCTTCCTCCAACTGTGGACTGAAAAGTAACCTCAGAAAATGTTATATAGGAAAATATTTGTAAACATATAAGTACATTTCTTCTTCCCACACCATTTTCTCACTGCATCTCCATTTTAAGATGTAGAAAAGTTATCATTTGCATTTCTTCATTTCTAAATAAATTACTATGAACTAACATGTGCACAGGTAGAAAGGGACAAAGAAGCAGAGAATTTGCAGCTACAGATCCAGAAGGTTTCTCCTCTCCCTGAAGTAATATCTCTTCTTTCAGTTTTGTATTTGAGTCTTTTAAAGGTATTGATAAAGGTTCTCTCAATTTTGTTCATCTTTTCAAAACATCAAACTCTTGGTTTCATTGATCATTTTATTTTTTTCTAATCTCTATTTCATTTATGTCTTGTCTGATTATAATTATTTTTTTCTTTTCATTATCTCTGGGCTGAGTTTTTTTCTTCCAGGTTTTTATGTGCTGGATTAGTTTGTTTATTTAATAGCTTTGATTACTTATTTGATATCTTTTTCTTTTTTCTTAGTGTACGCATTTATGTACACTTCCCCCTTGGAACTGCTTTTGGTGCATTACATGTTTTGATATGTTGTACTTTCATTTTCATTTGTCTCAAGATATTTTTTTTAAATTCCCATCTGATTTTTTCTTTAACATATTGATTGCTCAGGAGCCTGTTGCTTAATTTTCATACATTATGTACATTTTCCAGATTTCCTTTTGTTACAGACTTCCAGGGTCTAACATATGATTGCAAAAAAATACTTCATATAATTTCAATCTTCATAAACTTGTTTAGATTTGTTTTCATGGCCTAACATATCTATCCTGGGAAATATTTCATGTGTGCTGGAAAATAATGTGTATTCTGTGGATACAGAAGCAATATTCTGTGTATGTCTATTTGGTCCACTTGGTCTATAATATAGCATAAATCTTTTTATTGATTTTTCTCACTTAATGATATATTCATTGTTGAAGACAGGGTATTGAAGGCTACTATTATCAGTGTATTGTAGTCTCTCACCCTTCAGATCTATGAATATTTGTATTTGTCATCTGGGACACAATAAAGAAATAGAATAGGCTCTGGGAGGAAAACCTATGGAACCTCAAATGTTTTTTAAATTATCTGTTTTTAGCTGGTGGTGAGTGAAAAAAATTTATTTATTTTTATTTCTGAGACTTCATACACCTTTATAAATATATAAATATATATATATATCTGTATATATATACATATATATTAATTTGCCTTAAACATTCAGCATATTTTAAAATTCTATAAAAATTTTGAAATAGTATATGAATCTTACTTCCATTATAAGTTACTTTCATGACCTTGGACAAATGTGACTCATTTTGGTCTGGCAAAGATTTTTATGAACAGATTCAGACATAATGCATAATTAATGACTTTAAACATTGGATGATTAGGAAATACTAGCCAGAATAAAGCATACTACCACTATATTTAAAAAAAAAACAATACTGATGTTCACTTGTATCTATATATGTTTACTTATAGATAATTATATACAGATCTGTGTTATTTTCAGTGCAGGTATATCACATATCTACATTGCCAACTTTTGCTTTAGACATTTGAGATACGTTAGTGAACAAAACAAAATCCCCTCCCATTTGAGTTACCTGCTATCAGATAAAAAAGACAATAAAATATGAACATGATATAAAATATGTTTATCATAGGTGAGAAAAAATGTTCTGGAAGAAAGGAAACAGGGTATATAAGTTTGGGTGTGCGGGAGAGAGTACTATGATTTTTTGGGGGGTTGAAAGGAAAGGAGAAACCTTTCCTCACTCATTATAAGGGTCAAGGCTAACACTTCTGTAACAAAAGACACATTAACAACAGCAAAGTACAACCAACTATTTAATCAAAGTTTAATGTAACATAAGAGTATTCAGAAATGAAGACCCATAGACCCAGGGAAAATTGCCTGTTTTATTTTTTTCCCCAACTTTATTGAGATATAATTAACATGAACACTATATATAATTAAGGAATATAAAGTGATGTTTGTTATACATACCTTTGTTCACAACATTGATCAACCTGCAGAATATTATTTAATAAAATAAGAAAGGTACAGAAAAGAGAAGTATTGCATGATCTCAGACTCTTAAGAAGATGAACTGTAAGAAGCAAAGGATAGAACCATGTTTTCCAGAGGCTGGATGTGGGGAGATGTTGGCCAAAGAGTATAAAGTTAGGATGAGTAAGTTCTGGAGATTTAATGTACAGCATTGTAACTATAGTTAATAATATTATCTCATCTACTTGCAATTTGCTGAGAGTAGATCTTAAATATTGCCAAAACTGCCTGTTTTTAAGCTTAGGTTCAAAGAAGGATGGACAACTGTGTAGAAATGGATTTGACAAATGGGTGTAACCAATGGTAATAGACTGAGAGAGGAAGCCCAACAGTGCTTGAATACTCAGTTGTTCCTGGCCTCTCTGTGTAGCATTTCTTTTTCCCCAAGTGAGGGGAGAGGAGAGTTCTAACTTCTATACCCACCTTGGGGAAGGGAAATTTTGGTTTCTGTGCCTGTTTAGAGGGAAAAAAGGAGTAAGAGAGAGAAAGGGATGAAAAACTTGGAGACTTTGCTTCCTGGGTTGCCCCCTGGGGCCTTTTAGTCTTTTTTGTGATTACCCAGCATGTCAAAGTGTCAGACTTTGTGATACCATGTGTTGAACCCAACAGTTTCAAAGAAGATCTTGACCACCAAGAATTTTACATTAAAGTGGGGACTTATTTGATCAATTATTACTAGGTGGGATTAGTTAGCTGTCTGTTTAAAACAAGGAGGTCTTGTTAAGAGTGAAATAGAAAAAAAAATGAGAAGGGAGATATGAAGATGAGAACATAGATGGGAGAGAAGATGAACAAAAAGCTTATCTGTATTTATTATTTTGCTAGTGGATCATTCATGCCAAATATTGTCAGATATGTTTGTGAACTATTCTTTAAAATATAGGGTGTTCAACTTTACAGTGTTTGAATTTTGTTACAAGCAAAAAGACCAATTTAAAAAACTGTCAGTGTCCTATTCTCTCCTGATAAAACTATCTACTTATTTGTAAATGGAGGCTTTTTTTTTTTCTCTTAAAAAGTCTAATGTCAGGCAGCATCTGCTGCTTCTTCTACAGATCTACCAATGCCACTAGAAGATGTTCTGGAGACTGTCTACAGAAGAGAAAATGAATTCCACTTTAAAAATGGGTGAATATCAGCAAATGCTTCACCATCCTTACCAACTTCTCTGGACATAAAGCAATAAAGCATTTTAATAAAGGAAATTAGGGAGGGAACCCAGATGTGAAACAACAGAGCCCAGCAGTATGGATGTGGAGAGCTCTGGGAGGGAAGCCGATTTCTGATTTCTGCCATTGTTCATTTCCAAGGCTCTAAATCTTGTGGATTTTCCTTTTCCTTACTTTTTTTTAAAAAGGAGATAGATAAATCTTAAAGATTTTCCAAACCCTAAATGCTATAATTTTAATATGAAATAGCTTGCTTAATTCACATGCAGTTGTCAATTACAGGTCTTTCATTTGTAACCACACTCTCTTGCTCCAGTTAAGGATTCTGTTTATTACAGTGATGATGAGTAGGAGTTAAGTTTTCCTGTTTACTGAGGAATAGAAGGTGCAATCTGATAGTTACATTATGTAAATCTGTCTACTAATATCACTTGTAGAAAATTTAAATATCTACTTAATTCTTAACTAATTTAATAAGTATTCATGGACAACCTCTATGTGCCAAATTCTGTTAAACTGTGGGGGACAGATGTGTGAACTAGTCAGCTGAAGACTTTCTCTTTGTATAGTTTCTGTGAGTTTAGCATAGGTAAAAAGAGTCATTTTTTTTTTTCAGGCAATCTGAGTTTATGTATTTGAAAACTTTTAACATGACAAATTCATTTACATGTAATATATAGAAGCAGGCAGAAGTGAAGAATTGTAAGTCATTCTATTTGAATTAACGTGCTATATCACCTCCAGATATGTTCTATTCTATGGATCATCATATTTCAATATTTGGCTACAGGAAATATTTGGAAAAATAAGACCTGTCAATTGCTAATATTTATGACAAGCTTTAAGAAAGGAAAATAAGAACGATCATGCCAATTTAAAGAAAAGTACCACATTTCCCAGCATGTGCCACAGTAATGATTTACACCTATTATTATCTAAAGTCAAATGGCTACCAGAATCTAATGCTGATTGAGTGTTACCATTGAAGACAACATAGAAACAAATGCCCAGATCAAACCGTTAAGTGCTGTCAGACACTAAAAGTCTTTGACAGATCTTGGTATATGAGCCAAGCTCATATATTTAACTCCATTTAAAGTACCATGGCTACTATCAACAGATCATTTTGAAATGTGAAGTATTTAGAGAAGATATGGATGTTTAAAAATATGTTTCAAATAAATTCATTTGAAAAATCCTATTGAAATGACTGAAAATTTCTTATGCAGTCCATATATTAAAGAAATGTATTAGAACTGGTTGGCTTGAAATACACTAGAATAATTCAGGAGAATTGGGGCTTTTAGAACTGACATAAATCAATGAGCATACTTACTCAGGATTATCTATGGGCAGGAAACAATCAATGAGTTTGGTGAAATTGTTTTTTGAAAGCACAGCACCTTTCTTAATTTATACTACAATATTAGTTTCTTTGAAAAAGGAGATTTTCAGACATAGCATTTTAGCCTTATTCTTTTAGGTTAGCTGAGAAGAGAGAAAAATAGCTTTTCCCAGGATGACTAGCAAATGCTTATTCCATTTCTAGGCCCCAAATGTGTAAAGTGCAGAGAAGTTTTAATAAAACCTCTGTCAAATCTTTCTCTCCTTTCCTTTAAGTCTTTCCTTGTTGGTTGATTTTTAACCAAGAATTGATTTTAACTGACCTTGCTGTGGGGTAGGCCATTGAAGGTAGGTCCCTGGGGCTATGGGATTCCCACAGAGGTGAGAAGGATTTTAAAAAATGACCCTTAGAGATAAATCATGGCAAATATCAGGGTGAATCTTATTTGACACTCAGTGTTGACTACTAGGATTTTCTTCCTTACATTTCATTTTCACCTCTCTCTCTCTTTCATTCTTACATTCTTTCATTTTTTCTGTAGCTAGCTGTGTGTGTGTGTGTGTGTGTGTGAGCATACACACATGTATGTTAGAGAATTTTGTTGTAACAATTTGATTTAACAATTCATCAATCCTTAGATTATACACGTGAAGCTCAATGTTTACAAGGATCTCCAGCACCATTAAAAATCAATAGCAGTATTATGATTTTTGCTATTCCTAGACATTTTCGTTACCTATAATTGCTCAACTTAACACTAGACATAGCAGCTAAAATAAAACTGGGGTGCGGGGGGGTAGGGGGGACTGGGGTAGTATGCTACCAGGAACTTTGCAGGATCCTCTGGCATCAGCGGGGGTGACTTAGACTGGATGATCCATTTGTAAGAGTGCCTCTTCATTCATGTGCCTGTACCTTGCACATTGTGTTCTTTCTCCCTTGGTACATGGTAGTTCTCTCATCCTGTGTGGTTCCTCTGTGTGGCCTGGGATTCTCCCAGTACAGTTACCTCAGGATAGTCAAATGCTTTGATGTGGTTACTGACTTACCAAGAATGAGCGTTCTAAGAGAACTGGACAGAAGTTCAAGACCATCAGAACTCCAGCTTATCCATCCTTTGTACTCCAGAGCTTGCGCCAGTAGCCCCACAGTTTCTCAGGCCTTTTGCTTTAGACTGAGTTACACCACCAGCTTCCCTAGTTCTAAGGCTCTTGTATTTAGATTAAGTCATGTTATTGGCCACTCTGTTCTCCAGTTTGCAGAAGGCCTAATCTGGGATTTCTCAGTGTCTACAGTCACATAAGCCAAGCCCCCTAATAAATTCTCTATCTATGTATGTATCATCTACCAAAGTTTTATATCTATCTATCTATTTATCTATCTAATATATCTTCATCACTACCTATTCATCCTATTGATTCTACCTCACTGCAGAACACTAATACATACTCTTAACTGAATGTAACCATATGTAATTGGTCTAGACATTTGGGGAGCCTATACTCTATCTTCAGATTGTCTTTTAGACTTACACATACTGTTGCCCTGCTTGAGCCAAGGACTACACTCTATACATTTAGTCGGTAATCAATAACTATTTGTCAAGTATATGCTAAGTTCCTGGAACTATTCTAGATTCTAGAGATTTAAAACATGAATAAAACTTTTCTTTCCTTCTACTACAAATGCATCCTATATTCTCTCTTAGATAAAATTTTGGCTACATCTTCAACCTAATGTGGCTCCCACCCATAGTTTATATTCATAAATACATCTGAAGGAGTACACCATTCTTGGTAGAATTTCCTCCTACCTCTTAATTTTCCTTGACCATCAACATTCCTGTTAATTCTTCTCTTAGTTTTTCATTTTTATTTTGCTATTTTTTTCCTTATAACTTGTGCTACTATCAACCATGTTTTTACCTTTATTTCCTATCAATACAAATGAAAACTGACTTTGCCTCTGTATCCCACCAGTCAAAACTAGCCTTCCATTCAATTTGTATTCATATGTTGCTCCAAGGGTAATTTTTTTCTCCTAGTTAATTTTGTCTTTAAGAGAGGAATTCAGTTATTCTTCCCCCTTTATCTAAGTACCTAAAAAAGACTTAAATCCTTTTTGCCCTAGATGCCCAAAGGATAGAAGCAAATCTCCTTTCCATAGAAACCATGAAACACTTGGATCTCTGCCTTTTATTTTAGCTCTTTCTGTGCATATCTAATGGTACTTATATTCAGAGTTTACTTGGATATATATATTTAAATCTCTTATAGAAAGAGGGATATTAACATGCCTAAGTAGTATTTGAGAAATAAATAAATAATATTTTCACTCATTTTAAAAAAGTGTATAAATTATTTAGAAAGTTATGCTTTTGTTGTTTTTTTTTTTTCTGACTGAACACAATGGTACACACACACCTATAATTTTAGCTATTGTGGAGGTTGAAGCTGGAGGATTGCAAGTTTGAGGCCAGTCTTGACAACTTAGTGAGACCCTGTATATATATATACTTATATATATAATAAATATTTTATAAAATGTTAATAAATTTAATCATTATTCTTCTTGAGTTTTTTTCTTAATAAAAAAGTTCTATTTGATGAGTTAGTGGTATCAGCTTACTAAATCACCTACCTCACTGTCCTCACTTTCTTTTTATACTGAAACTATGTCACATTAAAGAATTCTCATGTTGCCAGTTATCTCTGTGAAAGAGAATATATCTAAGACCATGTCACACTTAGGAAGTTTCCCATGTTAATTAAATATAGTACTAAATATCATTTTCAAGGTAGTTTATGCTACATGTGTGTGAGCAAGTATGTATGTTTGGAAAATTTCTGAAAAGGTCTTAACTACTTGAAAGGAAAGAATATTTCAAGAAATAATTCTATTTAAAAATTGACTTAAACAAGGGAGGATGATAATTCTTACGAACTATGTCAATAATTTCAAGTATTGCAACAGTTAAGAATAATTTTTCAGGCTGAAGGGCTTTCTGTACCATATAGGATATTTTAAATTTTCCTTCATATAATCTACTTTAACAGGTTGGAAATAACATGAAAAGCAGAATGACTTGGAAGTAAAGACTGTTAATTGTAGGATCATTGTGATAATTTAAATCCATTCTCAAGTACATTTCACATTGGAAACCTAGGAAATATATACTCAGAGTTATCATTTAGTTGCTTGTATGCAAAATAATTTATCTCTTTATTCATTAAATATTTCTAAAAGGCACTAAATTAGTTTTCGTGAATGTATGAAAATATATCCAACTTTAAAGATGCTTACAATTTAGTAGTAAAAAATTATATGCTGTTTTTTAAATTATAATATATATTAATTTGCAAAGCGTGTAATCATATATTAAGAATAGTTCCTATTTATGTTCTATGCCCCATAATAATTATTATAGTATATTGTTTTGTTATCAAAAGTTTCATGGATATTAAATTATATCAGTAGTTCTTATATTATAGACCATGGATCCCAGGAGTATTTGAAAGAGCAAAATTATTTTCACAACATACTTCAGATTTATTTTTCTTGTAGACTCTTCTTTTTTTTTTTTTTTTTGTGGGTGAGATTTCCAAAGGCTACATAATGTGTGATTTTGCAGCAGATTGAATGCAAAAACAGATCTGAGAATCCAGCTGTCTTCTATTAAGCAAAACAGTAAAGAAACTGCATAAACATAAAACAAAGCCACTTTTCTTACTAATTGTTTTGTTTGTTTTGGAAAATATATTTATTTTTCATTAAAGTTTGTCATTTATGTCAACACATACAAAATTTATTTTATTTATATTATTTTAAAGTGAATTTATAAATAAACATATATTTTCATTCTCATTTTTACTGTCTACCAGGGTAAATATTCATAAATATAATCCATAAAAACACCCCCTTGGGGCCCTCAAAAACATTTGAGAATATAAATTCTCTTAAACTGATAAGTTATGTTATACTAAAGATTTTTTTTTTTACCATTTCAGTTATCAATTTGGGTCTTACTGTTTACTTCAGTTTCTGTTTTGGGGGTCATATCATATTTTTATAGCTATGAAAAACCTCATGAATTTATGCATTCAAGAAATACTATGTGCTTGGTATTATGTTGAAAGCTATTAATACTAATGTAAATTAAATACATTTTGTTATTTTGTAGGAAATAATTTTTAATCAAATCATCCTAAAAAATGTAAAATTCACCCAGTGACAACCTATGAAGAAAAACAATATTTATTTTGATTCTTTAGAGGAAAGGACAGGAAGCCTTTCTCCGGGAATTTGTATTTGAAATGAAATGTGAAGTATATACACAGTGTTCATATGATAATGAGTAGAAGGAGTATTATAGAGAAAGGAAAGAGAATATGGAAAGTTGTGGTAGAATGGAGAATGGAGGAAGATGGTGGGCATGAAATGAAATATTTGGAAAGTCATGTCTGACAAAAAGATAGAGATGGTAATGTGGGTGAAATAAAAATAAGAGATTCAGGTGAATACGAAGGTAGGCAAGGACCAAACCATAAAAGGCTACATGCTCATGGTAAAAAGCTTTTTTATTAATCTTAGGAGTAATATAAAAATCATCAAAAAGTTTAAAGGGAAAAGGGATCACCAGGGTATCTTTTCTTAATTCCATTATTTTATTCTTGGGAATGCAAGCAGGCTTATCTGTGAGATAATGGAGTTTGAATCAGGGTGATAGTGTTCAAGAAATGGAAAAATATTTAGGGGAAAATCATTGTAGTTTATGAATGAATAATATGTGGAAACGAATGAAAGGACTCTGAAGACTTTAAATTAATTCATGATTTAAGGAAATTTAAGAATTTGATAAATTGTTTGCACTTAGAAATTTCTGGACTGTGTAATTGGCTGGGTAAAACATCACATGGGGGAGGAGAAAACACTGACAAATAAAATCCAGAGCCTCTGAGTAGATGACAGTTCCCTAGGGGTTATCTTACTTGGGACTATAACCCTATAATGAAGAATGAAAATGATAAGACTGTAAATTTGAGACTAAATAAAACCAACAGCTTTTTGAAATGAAATGTGTTATTGTATCCTCCTGATTAACAAAATCAATCAAGACCAAACTGAATTTGATATCCTTTGTTTTTATAGTCCTTAATTCATTTATCCTCTTTCACTGTGGCCAAGCATAGCAAGGGTCAGAAGTTGTATATTTTCTTCTTCTAATGAGTTATAATGACCTTATTCTCCCAATTCACAAGAATGAGCATCTAGAATGTATTATGGTACTTGAGGATACTTTATTTTCTTGTTTTTCACTGTAGTGTAGTGCTCATATATACTTACTCATAGCAACATCATTACATCTTTCCAGGTTTCTTGGAGGAATTGGGTGACAATGGGAAGTGTCAGGGTCCAGGCCAGGCCAAATGATTCATATCTGTGGGAAATGATTTTTTGGAATCTGGGAAGAAATTAGAATGTACCCCAGGCAATTCATATAAATATTAAAGTTGGGAAGAAATGTTGAAATCTTGGTCTGTTGAATTATGAAGTCCTGAATGAAGTGACTTCTCACTTTGAGACATGGAAATAAATTTGCCTTTGGGAGCTTCCAGAATTTTATTCTTTTTATGTCTTAGTGATATTTTAAGCATCAAGTTGTGATGTACAGTATGTGAGAACAGCAGCTCTCCTATAATCAATCCATAATTGTCTAGATTTGTGATTTAGAAGTTGATGTGATTGACTTTCTGAGTATCTTGGATTAGAATTTGCTGTGCTCTTAATTTTAATAAAGATTTTATTTGGTAGCTTTATCTGTTTAGCATCATCATTATAGATTACTTTTTCCCCCTTTGTCACATGTAATAATCTAGTATTCTACTTTTCCATCTCTTAGACATCTCACCTGCTATTAGCAAAATAGTTGTTCCAGTGAGATGTTCATCTGTGGCTAGTGATACCTGAGGCACTCTATTCTTTTGTATTAATGAATTTTAACTGATTTTACATTGATCTTTCATGGAATGTAGAAATCTTATTTTCTGGGATATTACTATTTAACATTTACTGTGACTATAGCCTTTTCTATTAAATTTTTAATATTTGAATTTAAAAAAAATTGTACCTATTTGTCCCACTATAAGTCTTACTATAAGTCAACAAAAACATTAAATTAAGCTACATGGAATTGGAATGTAAGGCAATTCATAAACTTATTGATTGAAAAATGTGAACTGATGAAGCTTTTAAGTTGAAAAACGTTGTGAGCGATATAGTTCTACTGGAAATTAGACTCTTGAAATTAACCTACATGTTTACTCAGTAGCACTGATTTGTGTATTTGTTACTGATGTGACCAGTGTTTTGAGAGATTTGATTTCACCTGTCTTTCAGTAATTTTATAATTAGGACTCTTTTTAGTTATTCAGGAGTTCTCACTCTGCACTCTTATTCTAAGTATGTTTATGATGCTTTAGATGATTTTTCCATTTGAAATGCTATCAATTTTAATATCATACAAGTAAAAGAGGCAAGTGAGTTAGAGTTCTGATTAAGGAAGTATTTGAATTCACATTTTACTCATTTGGTTGGAGGTATTTTTCCACTTTAAAATCACACCGGATGTTATATCATACATGTAAAACAGCCATTAAGAGTACATATAATTTAAATTCACTCATTTTATAAAAACCAGTCAAAGCTAGAGAGAGCTTTATGATTCTCCTCAGGCTTCTAGCTATTCACATAGGTGTGTTGACTTAGAAGAAACAATTGCCATATTGAAGATTGTGTCTGCAAATGTTTTTTTTTTTTTTCTAGCTGTAAATTGATCGAAGTGAAAATATTTTCAGAAAATAAACAAACAAGAAAAAAATCCCCCACAATTTTTAGAGTTGCCTTTTCCTTTGCAGTAAATGAAGCAAAGTGTTTTTTTTAAGGGGAAGATGAAAGTAGCAGCAAAGGCATTTAGACTTGAACTCCTCTGCATGAAGGCCATGCATCCCAAGCCTATCAATCATAGATGACTACCAGCCAATCTTTGCAGGCTGTAATTTCTCTAGCAAAAGGTAAGGCAGTGCAGCTATCTCCAGCTTTGATGAAACTTTTATGAAGGAAAATTTATACTAGTTGTACCTGATGCTCAGTCGGGAGCTGATTAAATGATTTATATTTTGCCTGATCAGAAAGTCAGGCACATTAAAAATTGTGGCAATCCCCTTTCAGAGTGCACATCCTTGTCTTCAGGTCATTGCTGAGAGAAATTGTCAATGTGGTTCAAGGACAGCTCAGCGGTTCTTACTTTCTCAAGGCAAGTCATTACTTAAGTAGTTCGATGTGTATTTTTAAGAGCAATGTCTTTGAAAGCTGATTTTCCTCTGTAATTACAGCACTGCCAAATAAGATGTTAATTTAGAGTTGTTTGGAGTTTTAAGAGGCAGGACATAAATTGAGTTTACTTAAACACCCTCCAGAAGTCTTATCTTTCAATTTCAAGACACATATAACTTCAAATTAGGATTTTAAACATGCCGGTAATTCAGAAACTGGATAGGGACTGAAACGCACCTCGGCAATGTAGACAGGACCAAGATGTCTGGCATGGTAGGAATGATTTGCATATGTCACAGACTGCAAAGTCAGTGACTGAGTCTGGGCAGCTGACCTGGACAGATCTTGCCCATTTCTTGTTCTGATATATTTGTTTATTTGAAAACACCGTTTCAGCAAGTTATTTAAATGAATATCAGTACGAATGTATGGGGGTGGGTAATGGGGATTGACCATAGGGACACTCAACAAGTGGGCCACATCCCCAGACCTATTTTTTATTTTATTTAGAGACAGGGTCAAACTGAGTTTCTTAGTGGCTAGCTCCTGCTAAGACTGGCTTTGAACCTGCTATCCTCCTATTTCAACCTCCTGAACTGCTGGGATTATAGGCTTGTACCTCCATGCCTGGCTTGTAGGAATGTATATTGAATAGGTGTTTACTTTATACAAAATACAGTAAATTAGGAGAATTAGGGGAAGAAGTCATAAGAAGCCTCAGGTCTATTACTTTGCAGTGTCATAAGTGTTCTTTACTAAGAGGTAAGTAAAGAACACTTATGACACTGCAAAGTAATCTCAAAAGGAACAGGACTAAAAAGTAGCTCCCATATCTTTTATATCCCTCGTCTTCATGACATTGTTAGAGTTCTTTGCGTGTATTTTTAATTCTACCCTGACTCTCTGCATTGATAATATATCTCTACTTTGTTAGGCTGACTTGTTTTGTTTATTTTCCTTTCAAGTTTCTACAGCAGTGCCTAGAATGGCATGGATCTCCATAGACATTTGCTTTGTGATTAGAGTAACAAATGAAACAAGTCAGTAAAATTCTTGGCAATCAGATGCATCTATTTCCCAGGTGACAGAAATTAAGGCAGATAAAATAGAAATATTGAATGAAACAAGATAGGAAGCCACAAAGGAAAGGGAGACTTCACAGTATGAAGCAGATACCAGAATATCATGTAATTGTGCTTTGAGCTCTTCACAATATGTAACAGTGTGGAAGGGTGTTTTTGTGTATTTGAAGTATCAGGGTATTTAATAAAACTTCCACGTAACTAATTTACAATAGTCAGTTATTAAAAAATACAAATTCATATTAAAACAGAGCAAATAGATAAACATGAAAACACACATCTTAAAACAGAGCAAATAGATAAACATGAAAAAATAAACTTTGGAGATAAAATGAGAATTTGAATATGTTCATCTCTTGTAATTGCCTCCTTGGGTGACTCTGCTAGAACTCTTGTAGACACACTCTTCTTTAGCATTAGGCATAGTTCGTGTATCGGACATTTATTTATGTGGCAACTACTGTGAAAATGTTGGTAAGAACTCCTGTAACATGATTCTGATGTAGAAACAATGTTCTGAGAGCCTTTTGTATTCCATGTTGATTATGGTGTGAAGTCAGTTAAAGCGCCAATTGACAGCTGCAGGATGCTTGGAAAGTTGGTTTGCAAGCTTAAGTCAGATTATCTGTGGCTTCCCTCAGGAATTTCAGGAAGTTGAGGAGCTTAATTTTATATTTGATTTTTATTGTTCATTTGCTTATTTTCCTCACTCAACTAAGCGATAGTTTTATGTTTGTCAATTAATAAACATTTTCCTCTTCTTATTTAGTTTTGTGCTCTAGTAAGTGTTAATAATGGTGATCTAGCAACCATATGAGACAATAACTGGAGAATTTAAATCTGGTGGGCCTTTATATTGCTGTGTCACATTTCAATTACCCCCTAAAAAAGAATGGGAAGAACAAAATTTAGGTGCATTTTTTAAAGGTAATTATTCCTCAGAATTATTTGTGGAATTGAGAAGTAGATTCAGGGATTTAGAAGAGAGCTGTCTGTCTTGGTGTTGGATAACTGAAAAGAAACTGTAATAGTTCTTGCTTATTTACAGTATAAAATATAAATTTATATATGCCAGGATAGAAGAATATATATGTGTGCAGATCCTTAAGGTTAATCTGGTTCAAAAAAGAGGAGAGGATAAATGGGTGATCATAGTGCAGGATCTCTCAAGGCATGAGGGTCAACTTTACAAGTGCTGTTAGAGATGATGAGCACCTGGAAGTGGGATAATAGGGAGAGCTGACATGGATACTGGGTACAATGTATACTGGTGTCCTTTTAAGGGCACCATCAGCATATTTCGAAACAAAATTGAAATGGTATAAATGTCATGCCAGAGTCCTGGTGGATGCAACATTGGACCCATGGATGGACATGTTCAAGAGGCTTACAGAGTAAAGTTTAAAAACTACACCTAAAATCTCTAAATAACTCTTACACTTTTGGTGCTAATATTTTATTTGCATATTCACATATCATTTGAAAATAAGTGCCATGAGCCCTATGATATTAATAAATATTGTTTTTATGTCTTGGGCTAGGGATACAACTCAGTTGGTAGAGCACTTGCCTAGCATGCAAGGCTCTAGATTCAATCTCCAGAAACACATGCACACACACAAAATTATTTCTTTTTACCCCAAATTAGTATATTGTAGAGGTATAATGGATAAATAACTGGAAAAATACTTTTAGAGGATGTTATTTGTTTTTTCAAATGTACTCACATTTTTTTATTGAAAAATATGTATATGAAAAACATCATATTCAGGTAGTAGTAGGAATACATCGATTCTGAATTCCAGCATTTTAATTATTAATTCATATTGATTAATCATAATCAACTAAATAGTTTTCTTCTTCCCTCCCCCTTCCATTCTCTTTGGAAATCTATAACTAAGTGCAAAGCAATGCAAATGGTACATGTTTTTGTGATTTAGATGATAAACATGGCCACTCAGGCATCTTGGATCATGCAATGGAGAATAGTTTAAATAATAGTATTTGTGCATCAATTTTCAAAGTTTCAAAGAACTGTTAAATGTGGCATTTAAACACTTTCTGTTTCTGTTTCTGTTCTTTAGAAGATCTTGAATCATTTAGCACCACTTATAACAGTTTGTGATAAATAAAGGTACTATAGTGACAATTTTTAAATTTCTCATTTAATGTCAGAAATATCAATGATAGGGAGAGTATGGTTAAGCATGTAAGATTTAACCATGAATTTATGGATTCAGTTATTAACAACTCTGCTCTTTCATGTTGGAAATGTTTAGAGTTCAACTTCGTATTAATTTACTGGGGATATTACTTGGCATCACATCTGGGTTTGTCTGTTTTGTTGCTCTTAATTTTTTGTTTTAATTTTCAGTTTGATTTGTTATGCATATATACCCTTGTAATGAAAATTGACATAATGGGTTTATTCAAAATTAAATGATTCAAGAACTTAATATAACCATGTAGGGATATAAACCTCCAAATGATTCAACAGAGAAAAGACAAATTGTTTATGACTTAATTTATTTTGAAAACTAAAAGAATTGGTTCAGCATTTTGGGAAGAAGTGATACTTTTTTCTATTTTTGGATTTTATAAAAACCCTAGTTATAACTTTTATATTAATCTTACTCTTTCTGTCATTCAGCTTATATCATCCTAGCTTGATTTATCTTTTATTACTTCTCCCATGAAAAACATTAAGGCTGTATAATATGAAATGCTAAATCAAACAGGAGCCAAGTTGCAATTCAGTATTATCACCTGTATTTGTTGAGTTAGCCATAGTCTGAATCCATGAAAACAACAATGGCATTGACTCCTATTTAAGCAAGCTTTCTTTAGATATTTATGGTACAGATAGCATAGTGACTGGAGTGGGAGAGGAGTGTATATAAGAGCTCCTGCTGGGTAGTGCATAAAAGCATGTGGGTGAACCATCTGAGAAGGGCTCTCAGGTAGTCCCAGGAAGAGTCAGCTGCTGACATACTTGAGGGAGGTAGGCTCTGTCTATGTGGTTCACTTTCATGTCTTCAAATTTCTAGGATGGTAGTCACTGCAATATCTTTATTCCTTCTTCGCTCAGGAAAAGGGACATAGGGATTTGTAGATAGGCAGGCAGGAAGGAAAAAAGGAAGGAAGAAAGAAAGAAAAAAATACAAAAGGGAGCGGGGGGGAAGAAAAGAAAGATAAATTTTGGTTCAATTCTAAGGCAGAGGTTTTGTACCAAATCTATAAAATTTGTACAAATGATACACATTAGGTTCATTCATTAATGAGTACCTACTACACATTAAGGGGTAACCTAAGAACATGAATAGCATTATACAAAGTACGACATATTCTGTAGGTCAGAAAAGTTTTTCTGTTAAGGTCCAGATGGTAAATATTTTTTACCTTTGTGGAACTTGTGCTCTCTATCTCAGCTGTGCCTTTGTAATGCAAAAGCAGAAATAAACAATGGTAAGATAATCATCACTAAAAGAAAACTTGGTTTACAAAAAATAGGTACTGGGTGGTATTTGCTTTGAAGTTCATAGTTTGTCTACCTCTGATCATTTATTTAATTGATTGTTATTTGAAATATTGTTATATCTCTGGATAAAACACAATACATAAGTTACATTAAAAGTATCCAAGGGCTAGGGATATAGCACAGTTGGTAGAGTGCTTGCATGGCATGCACAAGACCCTAGGTTCAATTCCCAGCATCACAGCAGGGGAAAAAAAGGGAATCCAAAGTGTAGATTTTGAGTTTTGTTCTATTTGGGAGGATACTTTAGGTTTTAATTATAGGATATATAGTGATTTTTTAAACAAAGGATTCCTCATAAAATAATTAAATTTTGCCTTGATTTCATCACTCATTTGCTATGTGAATCTTGTGAGCTCTTTGTTATTAAAGGTACAGTACAAGTTAGGAAACAAATGTATTTAAATACATCAGTATACAGCTCTATAAAGTTGGATTTGATGCAATGTCACAGCCCGAAGAGATACAAGTGACTCTGTATCCCCTAAGTCCAAATCCAAATGTTAAATTCTTTAAATAATTTCTCTGATCATTTGATGAATGAAAGTAAAAGGGTAAAGTTCACATTTAGTTTAGGAAAACCCTGTTGTATGACATTGTACCCTAATTATGAGTGGATCAGTCTTCTGAAATTTTTATCAAACAGAAAATTATTCTTCCTCTTAAGAAGAACAAATAAGACATTAATAAAACAAAAGCTTTTTGGTATGGGAGAGGTCAAGGACTTGTTCTCTCTTCAGAGGCCTGTAATTTGACTTCTTTAGTATAAAAAGAAAACTTAGATTCTTCAATGGATTCCCAGGTATGTTTACCAGGATTCAATGGGAGCCCATCCAAGTTAACATAAATACAAAATGTTAAAACCTGGGATGTAGAAATAAAAGTTAGGAGAAACTACTCATTGTTCAGCTGCATTGTAAGTTTTAATGCCATTTCTTAAAGAAGACAAATAGAAATAAATAAATGGTTCCACATAGAAAAAGTCTGGCTTCAGAAGGTGATTGAATGAAGCTGCCTCTGCAGAAAAACAATAACGTTCAGATTTGATTATAAGACACAGTCTGAGATCTTGAAGTTCATGTCACTGACTAGTTGTATTAATAATAACCCAAAGAGAAAGAGCAGCATTGATTGCTGAACTAATTGGATGTTGTTTGAAACTTGACTGTGCCAAGCCTGGCTCCTCTCAGAGAGAGAGACCAAGCACCAGCATAATAGGTTTACTATTCCCTTTGGGTTGTTATAAACAGAATCAATATGTACTAATGACTACAGCAATAAATTTGGTCATACTTCATAGGGTAACATTCTGCACTTACCCAGTTGTTGGTTTGACATAGAGTAATAGAGTTTACCCTTTTTAAGTTGTAAATTACTATGAAAATGCTGAGCCTAACAGTAAAATGCATTTGGGGATGTTTTTAAGCTTAGGAAATATTGGTAATACTTCCACTAAGCATACTATTAAAATAAATAAATAGTATTTATTGCTCAGTTCCCAGCTTCAGCTAGATGAAAAGCAATGGGAAAGGAGAAATAAGACATACATATTTATCAAATGCACAAGGCTCATGTTTACTTAATTCACTTCCAAAGAGTTGCTTACACCAGAGAACAAACAAAAAAAAAAAAGGTTTTTTTGTTTGTTTTCTTTCTGAGCTTTATTCCAGTGAAGATGATATGGAATATGGTAATGACAGTTATAATTCTTGTGGTACTTGAAAACCTAATTGTTATAAAAGACTCCCTAAGATTGTTCGCCTATCATTTATTTTCTACTATTTTGTTAAACACTTTTTGGTTTAAGTTTCATCAACTTTTCTAGATGTTTTGATCTTTAAGGTAAAGTACAGAATTAGTGTCCCATATTTGGGGTTCTGTTTATTTAGGGGTTTAGTTTATTTAGCTTTGTGATATATATACATATACTTGTCTACATATAAATTAGATTTAATAATATATAGAATATAAAAAGTTATAAAACTAGAATGTTATAACTGTATGGGTACACACATCTTCAAAGATACCATGAAATAAAGAGAATTTCAGGCTATATTTTATCATAAAAATTATTTCTCTTACACTAGGTTCAGAAAACTTGTGATTATATTCATAAAGAGATGCATTGATTTTCATGGACTTGACTACTGTAGGAATGACCACTTAATCATACATACATGATTGTGGGATGATGCATTTGTATATGGGGTAGGTGGTGAGAGAGAGAGAGAGAGAGAGAAAGGTAAATCAATTTATTATTTTTTTCATATCAGGCTGGGTGTGGTGGCACATGCATATAATCCCAGTAACTCCAGATCTGAGGCAGGATCATTGCAATTTCAAGGCCAGCCTTGGCAAATTGCTGGGACCCCATCTCAAAATTAAAAGTAAAAATAAAAACTAAAAAGAACTGGGGATGTAGCTTAATGATAAAGCACCCCTGGAACCAATCCCTGGTTTCCAAAGAAGAAAACAAAATTGAAGAAAAGAAAATAAAAAATAGTAGAGAGCATTTAATCTAGGAATAAAATTGGAATTCAGTGTTCTCTCTATCTTCTTCCTCCTGAGTAATTTTCATTACACTTACTATTTATGTGACAAATTTGACATGCAACAATATTTTTTCATATATTATGATAGGCATATGTCTTAAAACAATGTTGTGAGCTTTGTGAGGGCCAAGAGGAGTTTTACTTTTTTAAATTTCCCAAGTATCTGGAGTAGTACCAGACATATAAAAATGTTTCATAAATACTTCTAACTCAACATTAAAAAAACACACAGTCAAGTTGCTTGGGTCTGACTTTAGGCATAAGTAGAAAAATTCGAAAGACTAGAAGGGTCAGTTAAAATGAAGGAAGATGGGAAATACATTGAATATTTTTCCTAATAATAAAAAATCTGCATTTTTAAAATTTTTTGACAAACACTTATTTAAAATAATATAACAATTTGTTATTTAATACCCTGCAATGTTTTTATGTTTTTTGGATAACAAACATATCCAAAGTGTGTAATGCTAACCAATAAACTGCAGATAAGAACTCCGGAGTGGGGAAACAGATCTGAGTTGCTTTTGCCTTCTGATACGCCTGTTTTAAAACTTGTTCCAGTCATCTCTTTTTGAAATGAAGTCATTACCGTGAAATTTTAAGCAGGCTATATGTTTTTATTAGGCACTAGAATGTCTGTTGATATGCCAAGCATCTGGTTACCTGGAGATTCTGGCTTAACTGAGCAGAAAAAGGATTTTTCTTCTGTCCAATCCACTGATTAACTACAAAAGGATTATTTCATCATTCTGGTCACTGTGCATCCTAAACAAGGTTTTGCACTCAAGTGTTGATACTTATTAGTGCGGAGTCATTTGAGGCTGAAATTGCAGGTGGAGAAGTGTCTGAACTGGCGTTAAATGTTGACAGATAGTCTCCCTGTAATGGAAAAGTGGAGTGGAGACAATGTGCTGTCGAATGAATTGGAAATGCAGATACTGAATCATTAATAGTTTAAAATGCAAAGTGTCTGATCTATATAATTTTAGGAAATGCTTTTATGAATATCAGACTCTCATCTCCACTCTTTGAAAACATTTCAGTAAACTTTGTATCTCAGGTAACCACAGAACTGTTTCTGGTTTTTTATTGTCTAAAAATCAGGAGCATTTCAAATTAGTAACTTAAGTGCTTAAACACAATAGCTAAATATGTTCCAACTCCTCTCAGACCACACATGTATGGAAGAGACAAAATATATGCAAAAGCGTGCTCTTGCATATATTGTGTGTGGCCTGCCTGGTAAGCAACATAGTATAACAAAGGATTAAATGCAACCATCTCTATCGATATTCAAAATCAAGGCCTGATTTCCAATCTATTGAAGATAGTTTGCCTATGGATCATTTTAAGAGCACCATCCCTCTCTGCTGTAAATTTATTTTTTTGAGACATTAGATAAACTTCAAGAAATAAGCTATACTTGATGCCTACAGTGATTTTCCCTATTGTGATTCTTGTATGCATACTTTACTCACAACTTAGAACATAATATACTCTGCAATACACTTCATTTAGCCAAACCCCACTCCAGAACACCTAGGAAAGTGTCAGGGAAAGAACATTGGAACTGCTAGAATTTCACATTTCAGTTGTATAACCTTGGGAGACTCATTTAACTTCTGCTGTGCAATTTCATTCTCTCTGAATCTAAGATAATATGCATTACATAAACTTGTAAAAAAAATAAAAAAACCAGTCTGTACAAAAGAGCATCAGCATCATAAATACAATATACTTCATAAATTAAATATACCAATATTATTATTTACACATAAAAGACAATGACTTCCTGATAAATTACAAGTGGCTTTTGGTGGTCAGCAGAGTTCTGAAGATTGTAATTCTCTGCTGACTTAACCATTTTCAATATTGAAGCTAAAATATGTAATGTCACTGCAACTTGATTACAGTGTTATATGGGCCCAACTTACTTGACACTCTGGTAAATGGCATTTCTATTTAAACTGGGGGAGACTGTCAGAGAACAAAGCCAGTTCTATGCCTACAGCAACTCCCAGCAATGAATTAATGGTATATCTATAGTACTAGCACGCAGTCTATTTAAATCGGATAGATGGCTGCTTTTCCTGCAGCCCATCTGCAGCAGTCTATAAAGGAATGTAATTCAGCTGAATAACATAAATCTCCCTCTGCTGAGATCCTTTGTTCAAGTCAGTTGGTTTTCCTGCTTGAGGCTGGCTGTTAAGACAACTCAATCTATCATTCATGTTTATTCATATCTTAATGCTGTCTATATGCTTACTTTAAAATCACAGAGTGAAAATGAGTCCTTGATATCTTGCATTTCTATAATAAGAGAAATACTTTATTTGCCTGGGTCATTTCTTCCATGATATGCAATTTAGAGAGGCTTCTAATAAAAGCTTTACAAGACTTACAGAGTTGTCATGGCAGCATAACTTAATTAAGGCCCAAGACATTTTGGGGTTTGTTTGTATATTTTTAACAAACATGCAATTTCCTGCTAAGACAAAACTTCTACATTCACCATACACAGAAAACCCATGGTACATTTCTCCTAAACTGAAATTCTAATGACTTGCTTTTACTATGGGGAGTAGAAATTGCTTAGAAACGTAATTACTGTATATTTAAAAATCCACCTATTTCCTTTCTGGTTTATGACTTTTCATATCCTGAGTGCCCCTCCATGAAACAGGATAGCCTCAAAAGGTTGAATAGGGCATCCAGTTATAGCAGAAGAGCTCAATTTTAAATCTTAGATAAGCTATTTTCTAGGGTAAGCCTGATTCAAGCCTGATTCATTTTTGTTTCTGACTTTCCTTATCAATAAGCTAATGAGTAGTGAAGTTTAAGTAAACTAATGTATGTAAACAATCATGCATTTAGTAGGTGCACAATTGAACCAATAAAATTTGTTTTCTCAAACTTAGACTAAAGACATGATTTTTCAAGAATGAAGTTTGGGGTAACTTTGGGTGTCACAGAGAAGGCAAAAGTTTAGCAGGTAAAGTTAGAGGGGGCTGATAGAAATGGAGGATAGAATTCTTTAAAGTAGTGTAATGCCAGATTTTAGGGACCCCAAAAGACCTCCAGGAGTCAAATCTGATGCAAGCATACAAAGAGTCTTTATTGCAAGCTCCAGCCTGGACTCACAACTGTTTCCGACTCAGCAGTTCCGAGGAGGAGTGAGTCCCGGTCCTTTGTTCAGTGAGATTTTATAGGTTTTCTAAATATCACACAGCAAATCATTCCATACTGAGGGAAAATCAAACAACAACTCTTAACATTGATTAGCACATTCATTGGCGGGAACAAGTTGGGTAGGGGTGATTGGTTAGTTCAAGGGGTGGATATGTTGAACTGATTGGTTTAAGCTGTGAAGGGTTGCAAGGGTGTACCTGCTAAACTCCATGGGTTTCCTAACATGTTATCACTCACCCAGACTACTGGAGGGGTCCCCTGCATTCCAGGTATCTTCCCTGTCGTTGTTGTTGTTGTTGTTGCTAGAGGGTTGCTATGGGTCTTCAGGTCAGGACTTAGGCCTCAAACATTCTTTGGTCTTTCCAGGAACTAGCATTGCTGAGTCAGGGACACTTGGTGGGCAGCTGATCTCCTGTTATTTACAGACAAATAACTCAGCAGGGTAGCTGTGTGCCTAGGAATGCTCTGTGGGTTTTCCAAGAACAAAGGTCACCCCCCCCCCCTTTAGACAGGCCCTGCTCTGAGGGAGAGGCTGGTTTTTCAAAAATGGAGTCCCATCAGTTTCTTAGTAGAATTCCATCTGAAGACTTATTTTACATAATACTGGGATTGCTATAATTTGCATATAGAATATCTCCCAAAGGCCTATGTTTTAAAGGTTTAGTCCACAGTGTGGTGCTGTTAGGTGGTGGTGGAAACATTTAAGAAATGAGGCCTAGTGGGAGGTTTTCTAGACATTATTATCATGTAATGTGCCCCTTCTCCCTCTGCTTTGTCATTTGCTAGTTATGAGACTAACAACTTTGTTCTATTGCATACTCCCTCTTGTGATGTCCTTTCCTGCCCAGACTCTAAAGCAATAGGGTCAACCAACATTGGTCTAAATCTCTGAAACTGTGAGCTGAAATAAACTTTTTATCCTTTTAAGTTGATTATCTCAGACATTTTGTTATAGTAATGGGAAATTGACAAACACAGGGATCTTATTTTTGAAGTTTAATACGTAAACTTGTACCTTAATTTGGTGATCTAAAAAAATGACTGGAATTTAACAGCAGATTTATTTAGATGTATTTTTTTTTTCTCTAACCTAAGTTCGCTAGATAATTGCCAGACTTTTCCTATGATACCATATATCTTTTATCCATGATGGATGAGTGTGTGAGAGAAAGAGAAAAAGAAATCTCTTTGAGAATACCTATGGGTAAACTGTATACACTGAAAATCCAGAATACTGTTATCTACATGTATAATTACTTTAAACATTTTATTCATATCTGAAATAATGTACTTCTGCTGTGTTTTAACTTTCTAAACAGAAAACAATAGACTTAAATGAGATTACTTTTACTGGACAGAGAACAATGTAGTTATAATGAATATGTTCCATTTCCTGAACAGAAACAAAAAGAAGATATGTTTGTTAACTACTAAACTACACAGCTGGAGACATTCTGAAAATTGGTTATAGCAATAGTGAAAATGTCTCTAAAAGGCACTAAGTATCACCCAGTGACTTGTAAAGTTAATTTAAGTCTTCAGCTTAGGTTCTGGTAGTGTAAATAACTTCCTATTATACTTCTTGGGAAGTCATTCCCAGCCCAGCATTCCTTGACTCCAATCATGATGAAACAGCAGAGAGGAGAATTAATTTCTCTTAGACCTGCTCTTATAAGAATCACCCATGGAACACTCAACCCACCATATTCTAAACCCCTCAAGCTTTTTTGCATTGTATGTATTTGCTTGGCTTAGTGGAAAGAAGTAAATTGCAACTCTTGGAAAAGATTTATCAGAAAAGCACTATTGGGAAATAAACTAGTTGAGTTGGACATTAATGGAAGAAGCAAAGAATAATAGAAATGTCCTTTAATTGTCCAGGACAACATGATGAATTATGAAGACATAATCCACATGGAATGGTTTTTCTTCTCCTTTGACCCATCTCCTGGAATATACTATTTCAGATAAACTCAGAGCACCAACCATGCATCAAGTTAATGCCTTTGCATTACCAATGATTGTGTTGGCCAAACATCATTTTCAAAACCAATTTTGCATTCATCACTCATCTTGATAGGAAATAATAGAATACATCACTTCAATTTTAGCAAGTATAAGATTCAGGAGTAATGGGTATTGACTGACATGGCATTTACTTTTTTTAAAAAAAAATACTGATGATATGATGAAGGAAAGTTGGAATAGGAAAAGAAAGAAAATCAAGAATGACACACTTTGCTGAATGAACTGATAGTGGCTTTATATATATTCAAGTAAGGCTTTATATATATTCAAAGAATAAATTGAGAGTGGAATTAAATTGCAAATGATAAGCCTATCAATGAAATACAATTTACTTCAAAATATATGAACATGTGAAATCATAGGACATGGTGCATTGGGAAGTGTGAACAGAATAATGTTCCAAAAAATAAAAGCTCGACAAACTGAAAATCCACAACTTTTCTTGAACTAATCAAAAGACTAAGTAAGGTCCCAAGGAAAAATCTGTACAAAATCAGAAGAAACTGGCACTCTTGAGAGCAGTATAGTACCTGAATCTGCAGAAGCAGAAGCCACTGGAAACCATAGCAGTAGGACAGTTTCACTAGTATTTGAAGGAAATTGCTAGAGGTTGAGCATTCCTCAGAATGAGAGTAAAAAGCTCCTGGGGACTGCAATCACAGTCCACACTTTCATAGACCTTCTCTACAGGCGCTGCAAAATAGTAGGGTTCTCATAGTGAAGAACCAATGTCCTAGAGACCCTGGCAGAGGGAGAATGAGTAGCCAATGTGTAACCTTCCTTAGATTCTTTCTAACAAAGGCCAGCTCTCCAGAGATAAAGGATTCTCAGGAGGGCCATTCTGAAACACTTTCCTACCTGGGTTCCTCCAATTTTCTTGTCACACCTAAGAGATAGAGGAGAAACAGATATAGGAAAAGGAAGACAGGTAAATAGGTGGGGAACATTGTATTCGGGGAAGGGGATGGAGTATAACAAAAGGAAAACACTATACTGATGTAGGAGGAAGAGAAACACTTGTGAAGTGTGAAATGCCTACAAGGGTCAGGCCTGCTGGAAGACAACTTAATCAGGAGATTATAGAATGCATTTCCCCTCACATGCTTTCCCAGCTCCCCAGCGAGTCTTCATCATTATTTCAATGGATCTCAGCTAAAAGAGCTACAAGACATGGATTCCCTCTGAGGAACAGTATAAAGAAAATCTATAATGCCAAGAGGGAAACCAAATACAAGGACACTAGAGAAATGGGAAGCTTATGGTACCTGAGAAAGGATTTAGAATATCAAAAGATTGACATCACACATTTTTTTTTTTTTAGCTAGGAAGAAACATGAGGCTATGGTTACCTAGGTTATTCTTGCCTAACATTGTGGGTTTCATAGGCCACCAACAGCTAATCCATGTCCTGTGGCATTCTGGGCAGTGAATACAATTATTACAACATGATTGTTCTAAACTTTATTATTTTTTTAAATCTATAATAGACCCCTTGTACACCATTTCAGGAGCACTTATTAACTTATTCTGGGAAATTAGAATTTATGTGTTTTTTTTCCCCAGGTGACCATCCTCATTTTATCTCTATTAAACTCTCTTCCCATACTCTTCATGCTTCAACTTGCTTTTCGGGTTGACTTGCCTATAACTACAACAAACATTAAGCACAACTCAACTCACAGCCAGATTAGCACAGATCTTCTCTCTGAAAGCCTATTTACCTCATAAGTATATTTTATCCTATACAATACGTTCTACTTTTAACAAAAGATAAAACAAATACCAAAGGAAAGAAAAACACAGTCTGAAAAGACAAAAAAAAAAAGTATTATTGAACGTGAAGATGGGTCAAAAATGAAATGTGAAGAGAAAAAGGAATAAAAATTAAAAATGAACAGAACATCCAAGAACTGTAGAAATAGGAAAATGTGTGTGCTTTAGTCAGCTTTAACCCTAATGTGCCCAAAAGACCTGACAAGAACAATTTTAATTTTATTTGGGGCTCACTCTGTTGCTCTGATCCCTCTATGAAGCGGATCATGGTGGAAGAATATGGTAGAGGAAAGCAGCTCAGAACTTGGTAACCAGAAAGCAGAGAGAAAGAGAGACAATGCAGACCAAGGTCAAAATATATACCCCAAAGAGATGCCTCCAATGACCCACCTCCTCCAGCCACACCCTACATGCCTATGGTTACAATCCAGTTAATCCCTATCAGTGGATTAAAACACTGATTAGGTTAAGATTCTCATAACCTAGTCATTTCACATCTAATTCCTTACCTTTTCTTACACAAGCTTCAAACCTTGGGTAACATCTCATATCTAAACCACAACACTGGTATACTCAGACTTGAAACACCAAAGGAAAAGAGAGAGAGAATATGGGACAGGGAAAATAAATAATGGCTGAGAACTTTGCAAAATTAAAAAGACACCAAACCATAGATCTGGGATGCTTAAACAACACCAAACAAAGATAAAATACCAAACAAATGAAAATTTAAAAAGAAACCCACGCAAATACACATACCGTATTTAAACTACACAAAACCAAAGTAAAGGAGACAATCTTGAAGGAAACAAGAAGAAAAAGAGCTCCAGAGGAATAAGGATTAAAATTCTGACTTTCATCTAAAAATTTGCAAGCTGAAAGAATGGAGTGAATGGGAATGTGTCCTTATTTGATGGAAAAAGTCATACATTTAATGTGTTGTTTTAACTTCTAAAATATCGATACAACAATGAAGTACAGTATCTATATGAAAATAAACAATTTGTAACTAAAATCTGACAAAAAATATTCATTAACATTTTTGTGACATCAAATAAAAATTGATTTTCCTAGTATATAAAATACGTTTCTCCCATTTCAACTTATTTTGTTTATCTGGTGAGCATATGCGAGGATGTATAGGAGTAATCATCTTGCTCTGTCTAGTCCTTTTTTTGATGCCATACTACTCAAAATGTCTTCTGGAGGTGTTATGACTAGAAATGACATAAATAGTCACAGGAGAGTGGGAGTGGGGTGAAGCTCCAAACAGAGGTTTTTATGTCCCAACAAAAAAATTTAAAGTCAGACTAGAAAAATCAAGCATGAGAATTCCATTATGTATGAAAGTAAAGTAAGACTCAAGCAAAGAACACACTCTCAAGAGAGAATGGATCATTCCCAAGGAATGTTCCTTTCAAGTTTATTGCTGTTTTGTGTTTGCCTTGAGAGCTGGGGGAGTTGGAGCACCTTCTGATCATCAGTCATTTAATTCCTCCTTCACATTGGGTGGGGGAGTTTTTGATCCTACTTGGTATTCTCAAGAACTGTCATGTTGACCAACCTGTTGAGGCAAGCTTCATCTACAAGTCAGTTCTATGTGAAAGTGGGTGCTGGGGTCAAATACTAGGTAGATTTTATCTTGATGCGCCCATTGCTACTACGGAAATTTACCTTCTGCAATATATTGAGAAATTTTATGAACATAAATCCTAAAGTCAGGAGTTAGACCCATTGATTTTTCCTTCTTGGTTCCCTTTGTTTTCATTGTGTATTCTCAGGGTTAGCACACCTGTTGTTGTTCCACAAATTACTTGATTGTTTATTAAATGCAATCCAAAGAAACCTCATGACCCCGCTTTGTTACTAGTTCTCATTTCACTGCTCATTTACTAATTACTACCTAACAGAAATGAGCATGTCTTCAATGATCCAAAGATGTTCATAAAGCTCTAAAATTAAGCATCTCATTGACATTACAACTCTTTGAAATAGCTGCTATATCCTTATTTTCTGATTTAAGAAATAGAAAAACTTATATAACTTGTACAAGATCCCTCTTGATTATATTTCAAGATAACCTGCAAATGAAAATCTATGAGAACAGCAATATTCTTAGGCTATAGGGTGGGGTAGTTTAATTCTATTTAAAAATTAAAACAAACAGTCTGGATGAGGTGGTGCATGCCTATAATCTGTAATCTTTGCAGCTCTGGAGGCTGAGGCAGGAGGATTTTGAGTTCAAAGCCAGCCTCAGTAACTTAGTGAGCTCCTAAGGAACTCAATGAGACCCTGTATCTAAGTACAATACAAAATAGGGCTGGGGATGTGGCTTAGTGGTTGAGTGCCCCTGAGTTAAATCCCTAGTACCAAAACAAAAACAAAAGTAAACAAACAGTAAAGAATCAGATAATCAAATTCTATTTTTTTTTAAAGAGAGAGTAAAACTATTACAGCATATATGTTCATAAAATATTTTTTTTATAGTTTTGGGATATAATTTTAAAAGAGGTAAAACCATGACTTACATAAATATAATTAATATATACTAAAGATTTTATTCAACTTATTAATTGATGGGGAAACCAGTAAGATGTTAAAAACCAATTGAAATGAGCATTTAATATAAATATTTATAATCTATCACATATTATTATTATTATTATTATTATTATTATTATTGTATGGGGGATTGAGCCTGGGGCACTTTACCACTGAGCAACATCCCCAATCCTTTTTAGTTTTCATTTTGAGACTGGTCTTACTAAATTCCTGAGGCTCTTGCTAATTTGCTTAGGCTACCCTTGAACCTACAATTGTCCTTTGTCAACCTCCGAGTTGCTGAGATTACAGGGATATGCCACCATACCTAGCTTAATTTATTTTAATTTCTGAGAATAAGAATCATTTTATGGGTAGAATAATAGTCTGCTCAATAGAAATTTAATGAAATACGCACATCCTTTAAGAATTGGGTAATATCCATTTTCTAGGGGATTTCCTAGAAAATGCCAAGCACTCTAATGAAAGAATATCCAGTACACTCTCTTTAATAATTTCCAAGTCTTGAATGAAGTATACAATACATGACTCAAGTTTTCATGTTCAAAGAACTGCACTCAGATGTTCCCAAGAAACAGTATATAGGTACTTGCTCAGATTTAGCATAATTGTAAGATATACTATAAATGATTTCTCCACAAAAAAGGAATATATTACAAAGATAATTTCAAGACTGATTTATTTAATAAGCATATACTGGCTACAATTTTATATAATAGATTTTAAAAATTTAATTAGCTTTAGAAATTATACTTCCAAGCCAAAACTATGGATTTAATATGGGTATATTTTATAAGAAAATGAGAATTTTCTTCCTTCTCTTTTTCATAGCAATAAACCATAGGTGATGTATCATACAAATGGACGTAAAGCATAAAACACAAGTTGATTTATGTCATGTCTTTATAAACTAGTTCTATTATCCATAATATTCATTATCAATAATGTGTGTTATAAACAGTAAAATAAGATAACCACATATATAAATACAAGTTAAAATATATTACACTTATTGTTATGTGGAAATAAAAACTGAAAACTATATTTTTATTAATTTAGAAACTAAAATAATTAGAGATTAATTTTTTCCTTCTGTGTCACAAAATTTTACTTTTTAAAAAGTAACTTACTTAAAGATATCATTGATAAATTGCTGTATTAGGCAATATATTTCTGAAATTTCTTCCACATTTTAGAAACTAATTCTTTATTTGTAAAATTTTATAACAGCAGAATGTTATCAATCATGCCATCTATCTATCTATCTATCTATCTATCTATTTATTTTAGAACAACACAAATTTATTCTTACAGTATAGATTTCAGAAAATCAAAATCAAGCTAACAGCAGATCCATATTCCTTTGGAGGCTCTAGGGGAGAATGCTTTCTTGCCTCCACAAGGTTTTGGTGGATGTTGACTTTTGGTTGGTTATATCACTCCAATTTCTGCTTCTATGTTCATCCTGCTTTTTCTGTGGTGTGAATTCTTCTTCAGCCTCTCCCCCCCCCCTCTCTTTTTAATTTGTTGTTTTTAGAGATCCATAAAAGTAGGGTGTATTTTGACATATGATACATACATGGGGTGCAACCCATTATAATTTTGATCCCATTCTTGTTATTGAACATGATGTGGCATTACACTATTTGTTTACTCATATACGAGCACAGGAAAGATATAGCCAATTCATTCTACTGTTTTTTCTATTCTCCATCCTCCCTTCCCTTCAATCCCCTTTGTCAAATCCAGTGAACTTCTATACTTCCCCTCCATACCCTCCCTTGTTATGGATTAGCATCCACATATCAGTGAGAACATTTAGCCTTTGGTTTTTGGGGATTGGCTTATATCACTTAGCACGATATCTCTAGTTCTATCCACTTACCCATAAATGTCAAAATTTCATTCTTCTTTAATAGCTGAGTAACGTTTCATTGTGTATATACACTATATTTTCTTTATCTATTCATCTTGGTACCAGGGTACCAAGTTTGGTTCTGTATCTTGGCTATTGTGAATTGAGCTACTGTAAATATTAATGTGGCTGTCTCACTGTAGTATGCTTCTTTTAAGTCCTTTGAGTATAAGCTGAGGAATGTGATACCTGCGTCACACAGTGGTTCCAAGTTTTCTAAGGAACCTCCACACTACTCTCCAGGGTGGTTGCACCAGTTTGCAGTCCCACCAGCAATGTAGCGTGAACCTTTTTAGCCATATCCTCTCTAACATTTATTGTTACTTATATTCTTGATTATTGCCATTCTGACAGCAGTGAGATGGAATCTCAGTGTAGTTTTAATTTGCCATTCTCTAATTGCTAGAAATGTTGAACATTTTGTCACATATTTTTTGACCATTTGTATTTCTTCTTTGGTGAAATGCCTGTTTAGTTCGTTTGTCTATTTATTGATTGGGTTATTTGGTTTTCTTGGTGTTAAGTTTTTTGAATTCTTTGTATATCCTGGAGATTAATGCTCTGAGGTGCAGGGGTGGTAAAGATTGTCTCCCATTCTGTCGGCTCTCTGTTCATGGTCTTGATTATTTCTTTTGCAGACAAGAAACATTTCAGTTTAATGCAATCCCTATGACTGATTCTTGATTTTACCTCTTGTGCTTTAGGAGTCTTATTAAGGAAGTCTCTTCCTGAGTCAATATGATGGACAATTGGGCCTAGTTTTTCTTCTAGTAGGCACAGAGTCTCTGGACTAAAGCCAAGGGCCTTGATCCACTTTGAGTTGAAGTTTGTACAGGGTCAGATATAGGGATTCAATTTCAATCTACTACATATGGACTTCCAGTTTTCCCAGCACCATTAGTTGAAGAGACTATCTTTTCTCCAATGTATGTTTATGGCACCTTTGTCTAGTATGAGATAACTGTATTTATGTGGGCATGTCTCTGTCTTCTATTCTGTTCCATTGGTTTTCATGTCTGTTTTGTGTCAATATCATGCTGTTTTTGTTATTATAGCTCTGTAGTATAATTTAAGCGTTGGTATTTTGGTGCCTCCTGTTTTACTTTTCTTGCTGAGGATTGCTTTTTCTATTTTGGGCCTCTTTTTTTCCCCCAAATCAATGTCATGACTGCTTTTTCTATTTCTATGAAGTATATCATAGGAATTTTCAGTGAAATTTCATTAAATCTGTATAGTGCTTTTGGTAGTATGGACGTTTTGATAATATTAATTCTGTCTATCCATGTTCTTTTGGGTCTATTAAATACAGAATCATATCATGGGCAAATAGGGATAGTTGAGTTCTTATTTTCCTGTTTGTATCCCTTTATTTTCTTTCTTTTGTCTAATTGCTCTGGCTAGGATTTCAAGGACTATATTGAATAGATATAGTGAAAGAGGGCATATCCCTCTTGTTCAACTTTTTAGTTTAGTTTTCAATTTTTCTTCATTTAGAATTATGTTGGCCTTGGGTTTGGCATACATATCTTGTAAAATGTTGATGTATGTACCTACTATCACTAGTTTTTCTAGTGTTTTGAGAATGAATGGATGCTGAATTTTGTCAAATACTTTTTCTGCATCTATTGAGATAACTATGTTGTTTTTGTCTTTATGTCTGTTGATGTGATAAATTACATTTATTGATTTTCATATGTTGAACCAACCATATACCTGGAATGAACCCATCTTGATCAATATCTTTTTAATATGTTTTTGTATGCAATTTCCCAGGATTTTATTAAGAATTTTTGCATCTATGCTCATGAGAGATATTGGTTTAAAATTTACTTTCCTTCATGTATCTTTTTCTGGTTTTGATATCAGCATGATATCTCCATAGAAGGTTTGGAAGTTTTCCCTTCTTTTCTGTTTCATGGAATAATTTGAGAAGTATTAGAATAAGTTCTTCTTTGAAGGTCTGGTAGAATCCATCTGGTCCTAGGCTGAGAATCTATCTGATCCTAGGCATTTCTTTGTTGGTAGGCTTTTGATGCATCTTCAATTTATTTGCTTGAAATTTATCAGTTTAAATTTTCTATTTGGTTAGGTCACATGTCTCTAGAAATTTGTTAATGTCATCATGATCTCTTATTGGAATACAGATTTTCAAAGTAGTTTCTGATTATCATCTGTATTTCCTTAGTGTCTGTGGTGATATTTCCTCTTTCATTACAAATTTTAGTGATTTCAGTTTTCTCTCTTTTTCTTTGTTACCTTAGTTAAGGGTTTGTTGATTTTATTATTTTTTTCAAAGAAACAATTTTTTGTCTATTTTTTGAATTTTTTTGTTTCTATTTCATTGATTTCATTTTCTGATTTTAATTATTCTCTGTCCTCTACTGCTTTAAGTGTTGATTTGTTCTTCTTTTTCTAGAACTTTAAGATGTAATATTGGGTTATTTATGTTATGATGTTCTATTCTTTTAAAGAATGCACTTAGTGCAATGAACTTTCCTCTTTGAATTCCCTTCATAGTGTCCCAGATTTTGATAAGTTGAGTCACAATCCTCATTTACCTCTAAGTATTTTTTTTAGTTTCATCCCTGATTTCTTCTACTACCCATTGGCCATTCAATAGTCTATTATTTAGTCTCCATGTGTTAGAGTAGCTTCTATTTTTTGTTTTATCATTGATTTCTAATTTCATTACATTATGATATTATAGGATGCAAGGCATTATATCTATTTTTTTTTTTTTTGTATTTTCTAAGAGTTGCTTAAGATATGGTCTATTTAGAGAAGGATCTGTTGGCTGCCATGAAGAAGTATATTCTGTCCTTGATGGATGAAATATTCTGTATATGTCTGGAAGTCTAAATTATTAATCACATTCATTAGTTCTATAGCTTCTTTTATTTTTGTTTGAAGGATCTCTCTATTGATGAGAAAGGCATGTGAAAGTCACACAGTATTATTGTATTGTGATCCATTTGCTTCTTGAAATTGGGAAGGGTTTGTTTCATGCCCATAGGTGCTTCATTGTTTGGGGCATAAATATTTATGGTTCTTATGTATGGTCGATGTATAATTCCCTTAAGCAGTATGAAAGACCTTCTTGGTCCCTTCTGATTAACTTTGGCTTGAAGTCAACTGTATCTAATATGAAGCTAGAAGCCCCTGCTTTTTTATGAAATTCACATAAATGATATGTTTTTGCCCATCCTTTTACTTTAGGTCTGTAGATGTCTTTGCTTTATGGGGTGAGTCTCTTGGAGATAACACATTATTGAGTCTTGTTTTGTTTTTAAATTCAATTTAGCAGTCTATGTCTTTTGATTGATGAGTTTAGATCATTTACATTCAATGTTTGAGATATAATTTTTATTCCCTGTCATTTTGATTTATTTCTTGTTTTAAATTGGAATTAGTTTCTTTTTGATTGATTATTCTTCTAGTGTAGCTCCTCCCACTGATAGTTTTCACTTTTATATTTTATTTCTTACTCATGAAATATTTTATTGAGAATGTTCTGTAGTACAGGATTTTTAGTTGTAAATGCTTTTAACTTTTGTTTATCATGGAAAGTATTTATGTCATTACCAATTCTGAAGCTTAATTTTGTAGGTATAGTATTTTGGGCTGGCATCAATTTTGTTTCAGAGCTTGGTATATATTATTTCAAGACCTCCTAGCTTTGAGGGTCTGAATTGAGAAATCAGCTGAGGTACAGATGGGTTTCCCTCTAAATATTACTTGTCACTTTTCTATCTGATCTTTTAAAATTTTTCTTAGACATTTTCATGATAATGTGACTTGGTGTGGGTAGGTTGTAATTTTGTATATTTGGGGTCCTATAAGCCTCAAGTATTTGGTATTCTATTTCATTTTTAAGGTTTGGGAAATTTTCTGATATTATTTCAGAAATTTTTGAAAAGTTTGTGCATTCCTTTGGTTAATATCTCTGAGCCTTCATCTATCCTAATAAATCTTATGTTTGGTCTCTCATGTTATCTCATATTTCTTGGAAGTTCTTTTCATGGTCTCTTAACATCTTTTCCCCATGGTCAAATTTATTTTCTAGATTATATATTTTGTCTTTAATATTTGTGACTCTGCCTTCCAAGTGGTGTAGTCTATTGGTGATGCTTTCAATTGAATTTTTTATTTGGTTTCTTGATTGCTACATTCCAAGGATTTCTGACTGATTATTCTTCAGCATGTCTATCTCCTTGTTTAAATGATCTTTTACTTCTTTTCTTTCTGATTTCATACCTTACATCCTCTTTTACCTCACTGATTAGATTAACCATAAACTTTATAAATTCTGTCTCTGACATGTCCTTCACTGTGGTATCAAAGGAGTCTACTGTAGAGGTTCTCTAGATTATTTGGGATGGTTTATTCCCTTGCTTTTTCATATTGTTTGCATGTCTACCCATCTATCTGGATGGATCTGATGCTGTAGAGTATATACCTTATGGGTTTATACTGTCCCTCTATGTTATCAGTACCTCAAATTTGGGGGGTGGGACCTTAATGATAGCAACAATACATGCAAATAACATATAGCTGTAGACTAGGTCCTCAGTTCCTATTTGATGAATATTGTTAATTGGTATGATACAAGAGGATAGTGGGATCAGTAATTTCCATCTCCAAAAACAGCACATAACCATGTATTATCTGGCTTAAAATCAAACAATAGGTCTCGTCTATGCCTTTTGCTATAAAAATTATTGCTGTGACATTGGTGGTAGAGGCAGATGCTATATATCTCAATTAGTATTAAGAAGTTTTAAGAATAGAGTTCAGTATGTGTAAAGAAGAAGAGATAGGAGGGTAAAAAAGTGTTTGAAATTTCATAGGGTAAATAGGGCAGATGCCATGGTAATTTAGGATAAGTTGTTAGTTTAAAAGGGAATGAAAAAAGAAAGAATATAAAGGAGGAGAAAGATAATGGAATTTAGGTGTCAGGAATAGCGAAATTAGAGAGGGAGACAAGGGAGATAGAATAGTGATAAAGATGATACAAAACAAAATCAAAATAAGCTAATAATAAACCCTAACCCTTAAAATACAAAGCATGGAAAAATAACACCTTCAAAAAAACCACCAAAAAACACAAATAAAAAAATCCCACAACAACAACAAAAAAAAAAAAAAAAAAAAAAAAAAAAAAAAAAAAAAAAAAAAAAAAAAAAAA
>NW_026000108.1:50841163-50888311 GCF_001458135.2 Marmota marmota marmota | reverse complement strand
TATATATATATATATATATATATATATACACACATATATATATATATATATATATATATAGTAATATAATTCTATATGTATCACATATAATATAGTGAATATCATTCATTTTCAAGGTCTTTTGAGTTTATTTAGCTTTCTTTACTGTATTTAGCTCAGAGTGTTGGGATGGCAAAATGCATTCCCTGAAATAGATGACCTGCAGTTGCTTCTCCACCTGGTGAAGATTTAACAAGAGGACTTGGATTATGTGGAGAAACTGGCTAGGCTTGGAGCCTAGATCTGTGGACTGTGCTTCCTGCAGTGTGATACTGTGGCTAGGTTTTCTGGTTTGGCACATCTCCTGGCTGAATTCTGACCAACTGCTAAGATCAAAAACCTGAGTGTTGTGAGCCTTATTCTGATTCTTTGTTTCTAATTGACCCAGGGGTAGTTCAGCCCTGCCAGTATTCCCAGTGTTTCCTATGTGACTAGAGACAAGAGTGACCCTTCTGTGAAGGGTCCAAGAATAGTGAGGGTTGTCTATCACAACTCCCTTTTCCTAATGTGGAAATTGTGAGTCCATACACAGTTCCTGTGTATGATACTATGTGCACTTGGGAGATGAACACGTGGTCAATGAGAATTCTTTCTCTTTTTATTAAATCATGGCTTTTCTCAGTTCCACAGTCCAAGAGTGTCTCAGCCTCACCCCTAGTTCTGAGATGTTTTGGGGTATTATTGCCTATGGAAAGTTGCTATTGTACATGTGAGTGGGAAGGAAAACCAGAAAATTCTTTTTCAACTATATTGGTGTGGTCATGAACAGATGTAGCCTTAAGTGTATTTTGAAATTCTCATGCAAACTGTAAATTTCATATTCTTTTTATATGTTTGCACATTGATATACTAACCGTACTGTTATACTTGACCATTCTAATAATGTATCTGTACATTCTTTTCAATTTGTTACATGCACAATTGCATTATTTACAAATAATGACAGGTTGTTTGATATATTTCAATTACTGTAGCATTTATTTTAAATCAACATTTTAACCAGTGTAGTGTTGATTATAACTGTGATTGTGGTGATCCTGTTCTAATTTGCAATCTCAGAAGAAATTCTACCAAGATTTTGCACATGTCTAATGTGCTTTTATTTCTTTCTAGAGTACTTTATATTAAATAAATTTTTATTCAATTCCTAATTTGCTGATTTTTGTTTTGTTAATTTTGAATTATATTTGATGCTTTTTGTATCAATAGAATAATCATATAATTTTTTATATTCTGTTAAAGTAGTAATTTACATTCATCAATTTTTGAATTAGCACATTTTTTAGTCAGTTTTTTTTTCCTTGCTGTGACCAAAAGACCTGACAAAAAAAGTTTTAAAGGAGGGAAAATTTATTTGGGATTCAGAGGTCTCAGTCCACAGATGGCCAACTGCATTGCTCTATACCTAAAGTGAAGCAGAACATCATGGAGGGAGGATGTGGAGAGAGGAAGCAGCTTAGGCTATGGCAGTCAGAAAGCAGAGAGAGAGAGAGAGAGGGGAGAGGGAGAGTGAGAGACAGAGAGAGAGACAGAGAGAGAGAGAGAGAGAGAGGGCGCTCCACTCACCAGGGACAAAATATAAACCCTAAAGACACAGCTTCAGTGATCTACCTCCTCCGCCCATACCCTACCTGCCTACAGTTACCACCCATTAATCTATATCAGTGGATTAACTCACTGTTTAGGTTAATGCTCTCATAACCCAATCATTTCATCTCTGAATGTTCTCATGTAGTCTCACACATGAGCTTTTTGAGATACCACATATTGGAACCATAATAGCACAAATTACAACTTGGATTACTGAAATAACATCAACCAGGTCACAAAATAGTTCTTTATTTATATTATTGTAATCAATTTCTAAATAATGTGTGGAATTTCTGAATTTATGTTCATGAGTAAGATTGACTTGCAATTTTACCTTCTTAGAAAATCATTGTCAATTTTGAGATCAGTGTTTTACTGGTCTTACTAAAGGAGATTTCCATTTTTTTTCTGTTTTCTGGAGTACATTGTGTCAGATTAAAATTAATTCCTGTTTTAAATGTTTGATATAATATAGCAATAAAATTTTGGTGTTCTCACTAAAAATGATTTTAATCATAAATTTAATCTATTTAGTAGTAAATTATTCAGGCTTTCTATTTCTTCTAATATCAATTTTAGCAAGGTTGATTTAGTGCTAGACACAATACTTTCATCTTCAACTTGCTTTCAGTCTCTAGCTCATGGGGCATTACACAGACTATGTGAATGGAGTAGGAAAGAATAATGGATACACATATTATATATACCTCTTCTGTTCAAGCCTATGCTTCATTGTCCCATCAGACTTAATTTACAAAACAGAAATTCCAAAATAAATTATTAGATATTACAAGATGATGACAACAGTATTTAACCAGGCCTAGGATCCTTATGATGTATACATTCTATAATTGCAGAGGTCACATAATCTATAAAATGTGGAAACTGCTTAAATGCCTATCAAATGGTGAAAGGATGAACAATCTGTGTTGCATGTTGTATAATGGAATGCTACTCAGGAATAGAAAAAAAACTACTAACAAATGCAGTAGCATTGTTAAATCTAAAATTCCTTTTGTTAAGGAGCCAACTATTCATGTCTATATATCCTATTTATATGTCATCCTAAACTGGGCAAAATTATGGGGACAGAAAACAAATTAATGGTTGCCATAAGTTTGGGCAAAGGAAGGAAACTGACTACAAGGTAGAATGAGAGAATTTTTTGAGGGAGCAAACAGCTATGTATTTGTCAGGGACTTTAGAATTTTCTTCCAAAAAGGGTGACTTTTATTGTAGGTAAAATTGCAATAAGATAATTAATTTACCCACACACTATTGCTTTAAGCTCATCTCATAAAACTTTATATTGCTTATCTTTATTGTCATATATGTCTAAATAATTTGCAATCAACATTTTAATTTTTCCTACCTCAAAGTTTATTTAAAATTATATTTATTAATTTCTAAACAAATAGTAGTTACTGTTTGATGGATTTTTAGCTTAAGTCCTTTGTGGTCAGAGAGCATACTCTGTGTGTTTTTGTTACCTTGAAATTTTTTGAGAGTTCCTCAACATGTCATTAGTTTTTATAAGTATGTGTACTTTTAAAAATATGCAGTATGTGCTGATGGCATATGTAGTTTTATTTAAGTCACTTTGGATATGTTTATCAAACTATTTGTTAAACTTTTCTGTAGCAGAGATTTTAAAATATGTTGGGTCTGTTTAATCTCTTAAAATTACTGAGACCCCCAAAATCTTTTGTTTATGAGAGTTGTGGCTGTTATTAGAAATAAAAAATCAAAAAATAATTAACACTCTGTATGACATATTTTTAAAATAATAGCTCAAATGAATGCATGTTAGAATGAATAATATAATGACATAGCTCTATTTTTCTAAAAAATTAGAGTTCATTATTTTAATTTTTTGTCAATCTCTTTAAAGTCTGCTTTAATTATGAATCATAAGTGATTCTCAATTAAACTTGATGAAGTTTGTTGTTTTGGATTAGGTAGGAACAATGTAAATTCAGGAATATATACTTCAAAAGGGAGTATAATTTGATTACATTTTTGAATTATTGTGGATAATCTTTTTTTATACCATACCACAACTTGAGCATTGGTAGTTTTATAAGAGTTGGTTGCAATGTGAAATTTGAAACCATATCAATGAAATTTTCAATTACATTTCAGTCCAGTGATTTCTTTTGTACTTTGGTTCTATACCCATGCATGATTTTATATTATGCCTATTCATTAGAAAATACTGATTATATTCAGGTCTTTTAAAAGTTGACATATTTCATTATATAATATTTAAATCACATTTATTTATATCTCTACAATCTATCATAAAAGTCTTCAAATGTCAGAAGTCTTTCAAGATCCCTGTGGGGGCGGCAGATGCCTGTTTTTCATTGGCAAAAACACCAACAGGTATTTTCCTTGATGTGATAGACTCATTTAATTTGTTTTTGAAAAGAAAAAAAGTGCCAGTCACATACTCACATATGAACAATACTTTGAAAGTTATTATTTTTTTTTCAAATAAATGATGCTCACAATTTTGGTCAGCTCACAATTCAAATAACTAACTGCATGATATTCTCCAGATCCATCTATTTACTGGCAAATGTCATAAAGTATGTCATAAAGTCATTCTTCTTAATGGCTGTGTAATACTCTTTTATTTATCCATTCATCTGTTGAAGGGTACTTAGGTTGGCTCCACAGCTTAGCTATTGTGAATTCAGGTGCTATAAACATTAATGTGGCTCTGTCACTATACTATGCTGATTTTAAATCATTTGAATATATATTGAAGAATGGGACAACTGGGTCAAATGGTGGTTCCATTCTGAGTTTTTTAGGGTTCTCCATACTACTTTCCATAATGGTTGCAGTAATTTGCAGTCCTACCAGCATATATGAGTGAATGTGTTTCCCCCTAACCTTGACAACATTTATTGTTACTTGTATTCAAGCTCAACAGGCTGAATATGAAATGTGAAGTCACAGGAACGAGAAAAAAGAACTAGCAGAAAACTTCCAATACCAAACAATTTAAGCAGAATTACTCTCATAGAAATTGGCTAAAGTTTACCCTTTCAAGTTTTATTTCCACTTTATAAAAAGCACAAGAAATCTTGAACTCATTTTTGAAGCCCCTTTTGAATAGAATACATGCACTTTTCAATTTAAATAAATTAATGGATATACCAAAAAACCCAGGGCTTGGGCCATTAGTAATGACAAGTAGCTTTTCATTGCCTTGCACAGAAGAGTCTTCCAGAATCTGGTCGTCTCTCCATTGCAATAACTGTCACTGTGGGGAACTTCTTCACATTGAACCATTCTGTACTGGTATCCATCACTTAAATTGTTTGCTGTTATCTTTACTTTTCCTCTCACTTCATAGAATTTTTACCTTTTGGCTATATCCATCTTTCTACATGTTCCTTAGAAGCCATATCAATCAATACTTTGCATTACTTGTCTATCATGCACTGTATCTTTTAAGAGTTTGGTTGTCTTATCTAAATTCCGCAAGATATAACTCTACTATAAGCCTATACCATATCCTGATAAGCATTAAATGCATGTGAAAACTTATTTTCTTTAGAAAAAAACAATTACACCAATGTTTTAGCTTTAGACAATCACCACACTTTTGTATGCAGAAGTAATTATTTCTGCATAATTCACATTTTATTCTATAAAATAATAAAAAGCAAGATCAATAGATAAGAGTTAATAAAACTAGTAATATTTATTGCTCACAAAGGACGTTTTAAAGTGAAAGTGGTAATTCTTTTTCTTCCTGTAAGTGCATAGCAATGAAAAATATAAGACTTTTAGTACTGTTTGTTGCCATGAAAGAATTATGGGGCTCCAATGGATCATTGGACTACACATTGAGCGTTATTGGATTAGTATGAGTTGTTAATTAATTATGATATTCTTTAATCACTTTAATGCTATCAAAATATTTTTTTGTTTTCTTGTGTATTTGTTTTGAATGAGTGGCAGTAAAGAGTACAATAACTCTTACTAAGGTTTGTTGTTACTATGTTGATTTGTGCTAATGTATCAATAGTTTTGACCATTATTTCTTTTGTTCCATCAGTACATATGTCAACATTGGAAGTGAAAAGACAAATATGTAAAAATTGTATAGGAATATTTTTAAGCCTGAAGACTTCTGAAGTGTTCTCCCCGGGGGTCCCCGACTACACTTGAAACACTCAAAATATAATTTCATTTTTTAAAAATTGTTATGGGAAAAGATTGTTTTAACTTTTCTTCCATAATTATTGATTTCATTATTTTTACTTTTAATTCTGTAGTTTTGGTCCTTATAACTTTGAGACAATTTTATTAGTGGCATGACAATTTAGGATCCCTATTCATTTCTGATAAACTTGTAACATTAAACTGTAACTATTTTTAATAAAATCTTTCTTGTAACATATACTTTGCCTGATATTAATATAGTCACACAAAATTTCTTTTGGATTATATTAGTGTAACACATTGTGTTTATCCTTTTACTTTTATTCTCCCTCTATCCTTACATTATAGATATGTCTCCTATAAACGAAATGTTTTTGTTTAAATCAAGAATAATCATTTTTGTCTTTTAACTTGAGTATTTAGAAAATATGGATTCAAACCTAGCATAATATAGTTTTCTTTATGTTTGTCTTACCTTTTCTATGTTATTTTAGTCCTTTATTTTATACTTTATAAAGTAATATATGTTTATTATTTTTATTATTTTATCTTCTCTTAAAATTATTTAGTATTATATATTAAAGAACTTATCTGATTTTTGTACCTGATTCCTACTTGTTAACTTCTAAATTCTTGGAATTTCCTGAGTGATGTATCTTTGTTATTTATGGTGAGGCTTTGGATCACAACTGATAGTTTATGCTAATGAGGTGAATCATGGTGAGCTCCAAGATCATTTATGATAATGAGATGACTCAGAATAAAATTTGACCATACCAGGAAAACTAACCATGTGATTAGTAATTTAGGTCATGTGATTTGAGCACAATCTCAAGGCAGATTTCAGGGATTAGAGATTGAGTCATGTGAACAATATTTAAATGTTTTTCTAGGAAATAAACCCCAGTAAAATTTCTAGACATCAGAGTGCTGTTGAGCTTTCTTGGTTGGTAATACTGGATATGGGTATGGTAATACTTTGATGATGGAGGGTGGCATGTCCCCAAAGACTATGTATTAACTTTAAAATTGGTACCCTTTCAGAATTTTCTGATGTATCTATTAGCTAATTCTAATTTGATTCATTTCACCATATTAAAACTGCAATTGTGTTTATAATGATTTTCTTAGTTCCATGAATTGGTTTAGTGGTTCATTAAACCTGAGGGTGATGTGGGAAGCTGCAAATTTGAAGCCAGCTGGTTAGAAATGAGTGGAACCATGGAAGCCCTGGAGCTTGTGATGTGCTATATTCTTAAAATGAAAAAAAAAAATGTCTAATGATAAAATTTAACAATTATACTCACTTTATAAATACATGTCTCTTTGAGACACAAAGGTAAGTTAAAATACTTATGAGTTAGTAGGAATTGTAAAATTTCATTATAGAAAGTTCAAATTGTAGAGAGCTATGCAGAATAATTTTAGAGATACATACATATCCTGTAAACCAAGTAAGAACAATAAGCATATTATCAATATAAAATTCAAGAGAACAGTCACAGATAGTAGAGAAGTTGATAGAAAGACTTTAATAATCACAAGAATGTTCTTTAAGCTAGGAGAGAGTTTGGATGACTTTCATGAATTATTATTTTCATACCTTAAAGATAATTTATAAATATTTGTATATACTACTTATTTAATAAGAAGAAAATGAAGAAATGGTGCTAAAAATCCCTAAGCTAGTTGTTCATGCTTTATTAACAGAGTCATGACAATAAGTTATTAATGCAGGACATTTTCAAAGATTTATCTTCTCAGTAATGTGTTAAATTAGAACTGTGACATTAGAGACATAGACTAATGCATTGCCATTTCTCCTCTCATTTAGATTGGGACTCTATCAGAAGATAAATTAGTTCTGTGGTCTCTCTTTAGACTCATGCTAGGTAAAATGAGTTTCTTTTACCAACACATTGTCAGTCACCATCTTGAGTGTAGATTCATGATTATGCCATTTCCTCTTGCTGCTGCAATAATAGCAGAGAGCAAGACAACAGGAATGTTAATGCTTAGATGAATCTAATGGAAGAAAATTTACTGCTGTAACTTTGTAGTAACTTGGATTGACTGGCAATTAGCCACTATAGGGATGAAAACAAAACCCCTCATTTTAAAAGATTGCTATCCTACTTTTTCTTTATCTTCAAAAATATTAGAATAAAATGGGTTTACTTCCAGAATTTTAGAAAATACATAATATACAAGGAAGCAGAAGAAAAAGCCTGGAGTAGCAGCTGCAACATTTTGGAGTATTATTTTTAGTTTTTTCCTGGTAACATGTTGTCATATCAGAAATGCATTTACTATTGTGTTTTTTTTCCACTTAGACTTTTTAGATGCCACTAATTATTCTTCAAACATATGATCTTTAATCTCTGTATAACATTTCCTTTGTGAATGATTTACAATTAACTTAATAACTAACTACTAATGGACATCAAATTGACTCCAATATTTCAATATTTTTTGAACTGCACATAGATTTTTCTTTTGAACAAAAATCTTGGACGTATATTGATTGTTTTCTTTGTGTGACAGAATAAAACATTAACTGAGGAATGTTCCTAAGTATTCTATCTACCTTCTGAAAGAAAATTCTAGCTCTGCTTTCTCCAGGCATTTCTTTATTTCCCTTGATTTATTCCCCTCTGCCTAAGATCCTAGATGGCCAGATTTTTTTTTAATTTAATTGGTAAAGAATTTAGGGGCCATAGTAGAAATGTAGAGCAACATGATAGCCCTAAACAATAGAGTAAGAAGAGATTTTTATGGAATGTTGAAGAGAGGAGCTTCATCTATCAGAATACATGAATAGATAGTAAAAGGAGGATATTTTAAGAAATATTCATCTATGCTGTTATGTAACTCCATAACAATGTTATACAAACACATTTTTGTTTTGAAATTATTTCTTACTTGCAGACTTAGTGGTGCTTTAGTTGTATTATTTTAACACTGGAATACAAAGGTCATAGTTTTATAAAATTTATATACCCATAAGGAAAGAGCATCATCAAAATTACTTTCTTGAAAGATTAGACCAATATGCTCTTTTAATCAAATTGATAGAAAAATGCCTGTATCATTGATTTCATACACATGGAATATCATCATTTTATAAAAGTGTTTGTCAACTTGATAGGTGGAAAATCATATATTTTTTTCTATTTTGCATTTCTTCATAAGTGATGTTGAGTATTTTCCATATTACTTCATTGTAACTGTTTTCTTGAAAGCAATTTGATCACGATCCTTGTTGATTCACTGGATATGAAGGTGTTTCTTTAATTTGTATTTATTACCATTTATTAATGATATACAGCTAGCCCTGTGTATCTGTGAGTTCTGCACCTATGGATTCAATCCCCTGGAGACTGAAAATATTAAGTAAAAAAGTTATTGTGTCTGTGCAGGTTGAACTTGCACAGACCATTTTGGTTGTCATTATTCCCTAAGCAGCACAGCACAACGTCTATTTACATTGTATTAGGTTTTATAAGTGATCTGAAGGTGATATAAAGTATACATGTATGTCATATGCAAATACTACACCATTTTTTATAAGGAACTTGAACATCTATAGATTTTGACATCCATGGAGGTTCCTGGAACCAGTCTCCCGTGGATACAGGGCACCATCATGTTAATGTTCATATTTGTTACCATTATCTCCCTTGTCATTGTCATGTTTTTATTTATACTAACTAGTCTGAAATATGTATCTTAAAATTTTATTGACATTTTTTTCATTACACATTAATTTATCATTACATTCTCAAAAATTCATTGCCTGTTAAGTTCACTTTAACAAATAACAAATGCTCATCTACATGTTTTAATATTTATCACTTTGTTCATTTGTTCAGTCCACTTGAAAGGATAAGAAATGAAGAGTTTAATTTTATCTAATTGTTACAACACATTTAAAAATAAAACATTTTTAGTTTTATCAGTGATAATACTTTTATTATATACACAATTCCTAATATATTAGACTACTTATTTTATGTCATAAATTTTAAATCTATCATAGGTCTTTTGAATATGCTAAATTTAGTTTTTATTTTAATATATAAGAAAGCATACAATTAATAATCCTTTTCAAAAAATGTCTTTTCAATTCTTACTTTTCTTCATATAAATTGTAGAATCAGTTTCCAATGATATGTTTTTAAGAACATTGGAATTAGATTCCATTTTTAAATTAATTTGCAAAATGTTCTCTTTGTATCTATTATATATATTAAATATATTAATAAAAATTTGGAATTTACTTATTTTACTCATTTTCTAGTGTATCTTTTGTGTTAACTGACACTGTGATGGGCAACCTCTAATGATAAAGTGACAAATGTCTGTTTTTCAAACCCCTGTGATAGATATCTTGTATCCATAAGGTGATGAAGGCAGAATAAATAGTCTTTGTTGATGATATCAGAAAAATAAATTATTCCATAGACTGAATACATAAACAGGTAACAATAAAGATCAAATAGACATATTTAAAACTTCTGCAGGACAAATCCATAGAAATAGTTTCATAATAACTCAGCTAATGTTTATTAAAAATATATATTCTAATTTTGGAAGTTTTTGATCACAAAATAACTTGAAACCTTTTATTTATGATGATGTGTCTTGCACATGGTAGGCATTTTGTGCAAACATTTGGGTTTGAATTGATGGTAAATTAAAAATAAAATACATAGGCTATCTTCTTTTCATGCATAGAAAATCAGTACTCTGCTAGTGTGTTATCTATTCTGTTTCACATCACTGCTTTATTCTATCCAAACTATATTTTTTGTTCTGGAAAGAAACTAAATCAATAACAAAGGGAAAGATAATCACTCACAGAGTAGATTCCACTTTATCTTTTGGATAGAATGATATTATCACCATGTCTAGGGATAATTTTAGCCTTTCTTCATAGAATATAATGTTAAAAATGTAGCCTCCAATTGAAATGTTTCTGATTACAATGTATATGTTTCTATGTAATTTTGGTATCTTCCATTATTTCTGTAAGCATGCTTGAAAAACAATTTCTTTAAAGTTTTTATTTCTTTTGAGTCACTAAATTGATTTTCACAGATGCTTTAGTATCATCAGAAAGATAAAATTTCCATACAATTGTCAGCCTTTCTGGGTTTGTTGAAATTATTTTTACGGACAGTGCCATGATATCTAGTTATGGTTCTGTGTTTATTATTTGTTCCCAAAGTTCTCATGAATATAAACTTCAAATGCCTTATTATAAATATTGAAAGAAATGACTTAAAATATAGTCTCCTTTCTGAGTCACACAAAACATTGCTGGTATACATTATTGATAAATTGAGGAAATGAGAAGTTTGGGTCAAAGCACTAGGGCAGAGCTTCAGCTGAGTATTCTCTGTTACTTTAATTACTAAACTGTTTTTAATGGAAAAATCAACATCAGTACTAATATTTATCTTTCGTTTTTTTTCCTCATCTTATATCTTACAAAATTTTTGAGACATTTATTTTAATCAGAGAATAATAATGAGACCTAATTATATAATGATTTAGAGTTCATAATGTTCCTTTCACAAGAAGATGAGAGGTAGTTCTCTGAAATTTGCGGAGGAGGGTATTACATTTTGAGGGAGGGGGGCACAGATGAAGAAAACACTAGGAAGTTAAGTGGCTTTAGTCAAATGTGATTTTTCTTTTCTGCTCAAGGAAATTAAAGAAGGAGCCTATGAAGTAAGAGTTAGAAAGACTGGGGGTGAAACAGAAATGCTAGGAGTAGGACATACCAGGAGAAAACTCTAGGATACAATTGTGAGAATTTCTAATTTAAAATAAATGGACCTTTCTGAATTTTATTACAGAAGAAATAATATCTGAGATCATCACTTTTTCATTGTTTAATTTATTTATAGTTTGAATTTCAATATATTTTTTAATGTCCAAAAAACATATTATTTAACAAATGTTTTCTTCAAATTAACTTATAATTTAAAATTATATTTTATGGAAATATATATGATTGATTAGTAAATGAGAAAATGACAATTCCTTATTACTCAATTTATAAGTGATATATGACATATTAAAAATAAAAACACAGAAAAGTACGAAGACTAATATTAAAATAACAATATGTCTACCACTGTGAGTATGATGCTTTTAAATTTTTCATACTTACCCCATCTTTTGTTAAGAAATATATTTCAGAGAATGGCAGTATTTCAGAGGAGGCTGAAGTGACCAAAATACTATCCCTGGTCTTATTTGTATTTCACTCTTCTTTCCCCAAAATTGCTATTAAAACTTTGATGTCTGTATAATAGGAGAAATATTTCCTTACATGACTTTATATTTTTATGTAAATTGTTTCAACATTTTGCACATATTTTGTTAATTAGTCTTTTTTTTTAAATTGAATCTTATCAGTATGTATTATGTGATAGGCATCATTAGCAGCAAATAAATAAGTATAAATTCCTACTCTCAATTTACTTAAAGTTTAACAGGATGAGGAAAGAGTAAAAAATAAACAAATTGACCTATAACATACCAAAAAGTGATTAATTATGATAGAAAGACAAAGCGCAGTTAAGGATTAGAATCTCTCAAGTATGAGAATATAATTAGTATAAATGCTGTAATATTCTCATTCATGTGAGCATGACTATTTTAGATTATAAATACAAGTGAGATCATGTGGCTTTATCTTTATGTACTGGTCTTATTTAATTCAGTACAGTATTCCTGAGATTCAACATGAATAATAAATGACATAATTTTCTGTCTTTTTAAAAGGCTAATTATTCAAATGAGTATATTAAATAAACTCATTGTTTCTTTATCTATGGAAAGATATTGAGGTTAATTTCATATCTTAGACATTGTTATAATATAGCAATCAATGGAGGAGTGTAGATAACTCTTTGACATACTAATTTCATAATTTACTCTTACATATCTAGTATGATATTGCTAATTTTATTGGTAGTTTAATTTTTCATTTTTGAGTAAACTGTAGCCTATTTTCCATTAATGGCTACACCAACTTACATGCCTACCAGTGTTATATAAGTGTTCTTTTTTCTCTATATCTTTACCAACTGACCTGTTATATTTTGTTTTTTTGCTAACAGGTGTGGGGGAAACTCATTGTAGTTTAATTTGCATTTTTTCAATGATTAGTGATTTTGAGTTTTTAAAAAAAATTTATTATTTTTTATTTATCTGTTGGTCATTTGAATGTCTTCTTTTGAGAAACAACTATTTAGATTTTTTTGCCCATTTTGTAACTGGATGATTTTTTCTTACCATTGATTTTGAGTTCTTTTATATTTTCAGTTCTTTATATATTGTAAACAATGGTTTACAAATATCTTCTCTTATTTTTTTTAAATTTTTTCTCATTGTTTTCTTGAACGTACAGAAACTTTTTTACTTTGATGTAATACCACCTTATGTCTTTTCACGTTTGTTCCCTGTGATTTTGGGTTTATAGTAAAAAATTCATTGCCCAGAATGATGATGTAATGGAGCTTTATCCTTATATTGTCTTGTAATACTTTTAGAGTTTCATACTTATATTAAGTCTTCCACACATTTTGAGTCAATTTCAGTATGTAGTGTAAGATAAGGAACTAATCTCATTACTCTACATATGGATATCCAGTTGTCCCAACACAATTCATTGAATTAACTCTCCTTTCCCCATTGTATGTTCTTGGTATCTGTGTTGAAAATCAATGGAATGTAAATGCATGATTTTATTTCTGGCATCACCATTTTGTTTGATTTGTCTGTGTCTCTTTTCAATGTTCATACTGTGTTTTTGTGATTATCTTTATAGTGTATTTTCAAATCAAGCAGTTTGATATATCTAACTTTTAGATTTTTACTCAAGTTGCTTTAACTCTTCATAGTTTTTTTTTTTTTCTTTTACCACTGTTTTTACTATTTCTGTGAAAGATTTCATTATGATTTTGATAGTAGATTGCCTTGGGAAGTGTCTTATGTCCTTTCTGTGCTTTTATAACATAATGCCACAGATTGGGTAATATATAAAGAATAAAAATTTCTCAGAGTTCTAAAGGCTGAGAAGTCCTAGATTAAAGGGACATATTTTGTCAAGGGCCTTTTTGGTGCATCATCCCATGGTAGAAGGCAGAAAGATAAAAGTAAAGTAAGAGAATAAAGGAGGCCAAACTCATCTTTTCATAAGGAAATTACTCCTACAATATTCACATCCATCCATTAATAAAGGCAGAGCTCTCATGGCCCAGTTACATTAGTCTCTACTTACCAACACTATTGAATTGGGAATTAATTTACAACCCATTTGGTAGGAACACCTTTAAACCATAGCAGGTAGTATAATATCTTTTAAAAATATTAATTTTTCCAATCTGTAAATATGGGCTGTCTTTCTACTTACATGTGTCTTCCTAAAATGCTTTCATAAACATTTTACAGTTTTCAGTATATAGGTATTTTGCCTACTTGATTAAATTTACTCATAAGTACTTCATTTCATTTGTAGCTATTGTAAGTGATATTTTTTCCTGATTTCTTTTTTAGTAGTATTTTGATAGAATATAGAAATACTGCTACTTTTTGCCTATTTATTTTGTATCCTGAAACTTTCTTATTTTTTTCTTATTCATTTAACAACATTCAAAATGATGTAGTTAGGATTTTTTTGTACAAGATCATGTCATCTGCAAACATGCGTAATTTAACTTCTGCCTTTCCATTTTGGATGCCTTTTATATCTTTCGCTGTGCCTAGGATTTACAGTTCTATTTTGAAAAGAAATGGTAAAAAGTAAGAAACCTTGTCTTTTCTGAATTATTGGAGGAAATGGTTCCAATTTGTCATCATCAAGTATGTTGTTAGCTGCATGTTTGTTATATCTGGCCCTTATTGTGATATATCCCTCTGTACCTAATTTGTTGATGGTTTTTGTTATCAAAAAAGAATTTTTATCAAATTTTCTTTCTCCACCTATTGGGATAATCATGTGCTTTTGGTCTTTCATTCTGTTAATGTACTGTATCACAATTATAGATTTGTATATGTGGAAGTAAACCTTCATTTCCAGAAGATTCCACTTGATCATGGTGAATGACCTTTTAATTGTGCTGTTGATTGTGTTTGCTAGAATATTCTGAGGATTGTTGCATGTATGTCGGTAATATTGGACTGCAATTTTCTTTTATTGTGTTATTGCTTGGCTTTCTTATCAGAGTAATGCTGGCCCTGTAAAATGGATTTGGAGTTATTTCCTGTTCTTTAACAATTTGGGACTAGTTTGAGAAGGACTGATAATAGTTCTTCTTTAAGAGTTTGGTAGAAGTTATCAGAGAACCATCAGGTTGTACGACTTTATTTAGCTGGTGACATTTTATTACATATTTAATATCTGTAGCCATTGCTGATCTGTTAGGATTTTCTATTTCCTTGTGATTTTATCTTAGTAGGTTGTGTGTGCCCAGAAATTCATCCATTCCTTCTTTGTTATACATTTGTTGGCTTGTAATTGTTCATATAGTCTCTTATATCCTTTGTGGTTTGTTGATGTCAGATGTAGTGTTTTCTCCTTTATTTATGATTTTATTTATTATTGTATCTTTTTAGTCTAAAGTTTATGGAATATTTATTTAAAAAAAATAAATAACTCTTGCTGGGGCTATGGCTCAGCGGTAGCACACTTACCTGGCATGTGTGAGGCACTGGGTTCAATTCTCAGCACTGCATATAAATAAATAAAATTTTAAAAATAATAATAACTCTTAGCTTTATTGATCTGTCATTTTGCTTGTCTCTATTTCATTCACTTCTATTGTGATATTTATTATTTCTTTCATTCTGCTAATTTTTGACTTTGTTTGTTTTTCTTTATTAAATTCCTTTACATGTAACCTTGTGTTATTTATTTTAGATATTCCTTCTTTTTTGATGTAGGTGTTTATTGCCATAAACTTTCTTTAGTACTGCTTTTTTTTTTTGCATTCCATAAGTTTGGAATGTGTCCAATTTTATTTGTCTCAAGATATTTTTAAATTTTTCTTCTAATTTCTTCATTAAACTATGGGTTCTCTTTGTTATATACTTACTTATTTATTTAGTATGTGTTTAGTACCACAAGACAATGTCTATGTACTTCTATTACTTTTATTTTTAAAAATTTTTCTGATAATGATTTTTGTTTCTATAGTTAATTTCTTATACAAATTTCTTAAAATATTTCAGTTTTATTTTAAAATTTTTGTCCCTTGCGATTTGTTCAATATTTTATTTAAATTAAACAAAATAAGGTTTGTCCAATTTAATAAAAATTTACTATAAAGTCATTTTTTGTGTTTATTTTTGTTTATAGTACAGACACCTAGCATAATTTTTCTATGTGGCAATCTGAATATATCATTAACATTTATTGTATAATTTGACTAGAATGCTGTAGTCAGATTAGCATTAATCTGTTTGACATATGATTTTCCACAGATAGAGTGTCTCCTTCTGTGTTAATATTATAGTTTTAAGTTATTATTATATTTTAATTAGGCACATTTTATTATAACATGCATATATAAATTATTAGCACAAGAGTATACACAAATCAAATGATAAAGTTTTGAAATTTTTCTGTTAAACCTTATTTCCTTGGACAATTACACATTTTACATATTATCTATACATCTTAAGATATCTCTGTAGAACTCCCTCATTATCTAAAATATTTATGCTCTTAAATGTAGGATTTACTTGGAATTGTTACTATTGTTCATATTTTAGGGTGTTTAGAATTATGCTGAATGAAATACTATAGGATGTTATCAAAGCAAAATGCTAACTAAATCATAACCTTTTGTAGTGATTAAGAAAACAGACACTGGAACCAGAATACCTGCATTCAAATCTTAACTTTGCTACTTACTAACTCTTGGAACTTGGAAAGGTTTTAGTTAACTATTATTTATGCCTCAGTTTTTTCTTCTATCTTTAAATAGGGCCAATAATAATATCTGCCTCATAGAGATATTTGGAAGAGTAAGTGTATTAATATATGAAAACAAGTAGAATATTTCTTACACATCGATACATACAGATTATCAATGAAAACATTTGTTTCATTATTTTTCATGACTCTAGGACATATAAGTTCTCTTTTCGATATAATGTTAAGATGTTGGAGCAGTCAAAACTTGTAAATCTGCCTCAAAAGATTATAGATGACGGATTTAAGAATTATGAAAATATACTGAAAATATTGAATTATATATTTCAAGATTATTTGAAACCATTAGAGTATTTAACCCAGCTGGTTATGATACTTATTTTATTCCAAATTAGATGACTTTTATTCATATAATCTTGGATTTTATCCTCTACATAATAATTTAATCACTTCTGTGTTGGCTCTTCCCTTAAAACGTGTCCTTAACCTTTTCCTTCATTTATTACCGACCATTTTCTCTAGGCCTTTATTATATTTTGCACAGATGATTTTAAGAACCTCTAACTTACCTGCTTCTAATGCCTTCAACTGCCAAATTTGGATCTAAAACCATATTTTAACTTAAGTAATCAAGTTTATACTCAGTTTTTTAAAAATAAATACCAGCATATTTTTATGATTTAATTAACATATGGAACAGTGATACCACTGCCCATATGAAAAAAAATTCATGAGCTTCCATTTATTCCCTGATAACATTTGTACATTACTGTGTTACATCATTACCTCCCATACCTCTGACCTCTTCATTCTATCCTCTGCTTTCCTTAGAGTATATATATATGAATACAGAACCAATGAAACTCTATATCATATACAACCACAAGAATGGGATCATAATTAGAATAAGTTATAATCCATGTAATATGTCAAAATACACTCTACTGTCATGTATATCTAAAAAAAAACAAATTAAAAAAGAGTACTTGAGGTTCCATGCATCAGTATCTTTGATCATTATATTATACCTGGGATGGTTTTCTCTTACTTTTCCCCTACCATTCAAGTGTACTATGCTACATAAACTGCTTATCCAGGATAATTTAACTTGTCTTTTATGATTTAGTGTGTATTTAATTCCCTGTCAGCTTTTCCCTTCCTTTGTCATAATTATTCAGTTCCTTTTCTGTGCTCAGTAAAACTACCTACACTATATATTGAATAAATACATATATCATTTTCCAACAGGAACCTAGAATCACCAATCACTTACAATGTAGGTTATTTGAGAGTTACATGGACTTAATATTTTAATCATTTATCTATGGCACACATGTCTGGCATGAAACAATTAGTGTGGATTCTTTTTATTTTTATGGACACAATATCTTTATTTACTTATTTATTTTTTTATGTGGTGCTGAGGATCAAACCCAGTGCCTCACACGGGCAAGGCAGGTGCTCTACCACTGAGCTACAGCCCCAGCCCTAGTGTGGATTCTTTTTAAAGTATTTGACTATTTAACATATCAGTTGCCAAGTCTAAACCCAAATCTAGGCTTTTATCTCATGAAAAAATTTGAAACTGTAATTTTATCAAAATTATATACAAAATAAAATACATTTGTCTGGTAACAATTCCTTTCTTGAGTAGCTAAAACCATTGCTCCGTTATTACTATTATTAAGTTTTACTCTAAGTTTTCATATGTTCTTGAGAAGTCAATGTCCTTTGAACATTTTTAAACTACTAATTGAAGTACTCCTGAATTGCAAGAAGATCTCAAGTCACATTTTCTCATGTAATGCCCCATTTCAATTCCTCTGTTTATGTTTTTGAATATTGCTAAAAGTAAGACCAAATTTATTAGATATCTGCTGAATTAGCTCAACCATGTAAGCAAACATGCAACTGATTCACAAGCCCCATCATTTTGGAGACACACCTTGTTAAAACTGATTGACTTGACATTGGAGGCCCAAATCTGGTTTACTGTGATAATTCTAATTTTAAACTGAATCCTAGAAATAGAGATAGCAGTTGCCTCTGAGAACTCATCATTGAAAAGGGCACTTTAATAAGTCAGAGTTTCTCTATCACAAGCTCTGGCTACTTTCACACCCAGTCAGTATTAAACATACCCCTTTCCAAGATGCCTTTATTAGGAGAAGGAAGAAATTATTTGTTAAATAAGGGAATGAAAACTTCTCAAAGTGAGCAAACCAATGGAATTACATGTGTCTTCATCTAGCAAGTTATTTCAGCTTGAATTACCTCCTCTTCTTTATTAACAGCTCTTGTTTTAAAAATTTTCCATTATTTCTTTTAGGCATAGGTGTTATTTAAATATTACCTGGGTAGGCTCTTAATAGTTTACTTTCTTTTTTCTCAGGCTATATTTATATGATAATTTAAATTAATTTTATGATAGCATATGTATTAGATTTTGAGAAACATATTATAAAAGCATCCCTTTGTTCCTTACAAAAGTTCTTAAATTCATGGATGAACAATGAAACAGTTAAATGTGTATATGGGAGTTAGCTTTGTTTCTTCAGAACTGTTGTAGGACATGACTTAAGTTGGTGACCTAAAATTTCTTTCTGATGCTGAGCCACATAGGCAAATATATTTAAGATAGTGCTAGATAAGTCAGAGTTTTCCCAGGTAGAAGCAAATTTATTTATTTTTGCTAAATATTTCATTAGCTTGGAATACGCTAAAGAAAATTCTTGGGTAGGCAAATTTCCAAGAGATAAAAAGAAGAAGACAGGTTGAAGTGGATGTTCTCATAGTCTGTTTCCAAACCTGGCAAGGAGGAAATATAATTCTTCAATAGGAAGGAGTGAATGATGCAGTGACAAGAGAGTTCTACCAACTGATGTTCCTCTAATCTGAGACATAAAGCCTGGGAAAGGAGGTTCGTGCCAGTAGTATTTATTTTATTCAATCTGCAATGTGAATGGAGTTCAGTCAAATCTATTAAATTAGATAATGCAAAATTTTCTTTTCAGGTTGATTTAGAGGAACTTTGGCTCCTGGTCTCTCTCTGCCTTCAAAACATGAGCAATCTCAGGGCTGGTCATCAAAGCAGAAGAGATTTACTGATCTTGTCTTAAAATAGCAGGCTCCTCCAGCAATTTAATCTGAAATTCTATCTTAGTGAGTAATAATTTGCACCCATATCTCCTTTTCTTGGTAACATTGGGCAATGATATCATTAGTTTTGTATACATGAAAATCCACCAAAGCAAGACATTTGGAATAGTATCCTACTGAGTTCCCCAAAATTCTTATTCTATGATTTGGTTTTAATTTCTCTCTTAATATTCTAGTTCTAGAAATGTAGGCCTTGTAGTTTGTATCTCTTTGGTTTATTTATTCATTTATTTCTTGGAAAGCCCTAGTGGTGTAACAATGATATGAGGTAGTCTATAAACCTAATCATTTCACTTAAGAAATAAAAGATGGGAAGAGGAATGAAAAGCTGTCCTCTATTTCTACTTTAAATAAAATGCAGATAAAGTGAGAGAAAAGTACAGCGCTCAGTGTAATTTTTGCATACAATCTGCTCTGTCTGTTCCTTCTTAAGCCATATGTGCTGGGGCATTTTATGCCTTCTAAGCATGCCTTTGTCCGTGTATTTTTTTGTTGCAACTTACTGGGGAGATGCCACTGAGAAAATAATCACCAATACAACAAAAAAAATCCTTAAATTGTTTAGGTGACAGCCTTCTCAGGGTGGAAGGAATAAAGGAAATATAAAAAGCATAGATTGGACAATTTTTTCAAAGGAAGGAGACATAATGTGATTGGCTCTCTTGCCTGCTGTGTTCACCATTGGGAAATACACTGAAAACTTCTTATCACCAGATTGTAACAGATGAGATCTATGTTTTTTTCTTTTTTAAGTATAGATTTCAAACTTTATTTAGCATCTGCTACTCATCTTTCCTGTTTGCTTACTACTGTTTCAAGATAATACACATAATTTTAAAGGCAGTAACTATAAAGCTCTCCGAATCCAGCAGTCTGGAGTTTATCACAGTACTTTCCACTTCTTAGAAAGTCATTGCCCCATTAGTTCACAGATTATTATTTTAAGTCCAATTTATGAGTTTTACTATGTATAATTTATAGTATTCTTCTGTGCATTAAATAATACTTCTTAATATTACTGATAAATTACTTAAATGTCTTTGCACATTATATGGTCTCGATATGGAACCACCCACTTATAAACAGCAGTTCAAATTTATACATGGTTGCACAGAAAGTGAATAATGCAGCATCTCAATTTATAGTTTTAACTGGAATCTGATTTTCCTTTTCTAAGAGTTCATTACTCACACACGTTGTTTGGTAATAATTTTTTTTCCTTCTTTATTGTCTTTTTCCCCTTTAAAGAGATCATTTATTGTGACATAAACACCACTTGCTTTTAATCTTAAAGAGCATACGGCTTGGAGATTCTGGTGAACTTTAAATCTTTATATCAAATGAGGTAAAGTGAATTCTTTTTTAAAAATACATGTAGCCTTACTTTATATAATTACCCTTTTAAGAGATATGAAGTAATAAAAAACAGATTAAGTACAGTTTAATCTGTTTATTGACCCTACTCTTATATTTTTTTTTACCTCTTTCTGGTACATTTTATATGAAGACAATAGTATAGGTAGAAGGGAACATTTTTATCACAACTGAAAAGAAGCCTTTAGTTTTAAAAGTAAAGTAGGAGTTGCAGGTATACTTCAGTGGTAGGGCATGTGATTAGCATTTGTGAGGCCCTGGTTTCAATTTCTAGCATAAATAAATAAAAATTGAAATAAATAGCAAAAAACTTTGATTAACTAGAATTAGATCCAATGATCTATTGCTATCTTGTGAGCAATAAACTTCCTCTGGGAAATGTTTATATCCCATTTCATGAACAATCCTTGAGATTTACTTAATTGGTTTTAATAATTTTCTAGCTAAGAATTTTTTCATTCAGATTTTAGGACATATTAGGTGAAATTTTGAAGAATCATGGTGACATTTTATATCAGTTCATGTTTACTATTAGAAGTTCTGTCTAATAATACTTAGAAGGGGAAGTTCCATCTGGTCTATATTTTATAAAGTAGATAACAGAAAGCAATCATAAATTCATATTAGGGAATTTCATATCAAATGAAAGTTTTTTTCAGATTATTTAATGGCAATTCCCATGCTTGTACTCTGTGCATTCAAAAAGTAAAATAATTTGGCTCAAAAAAGAATTCTTATGGTTTTCTTGACATGACTAAACAGAAATGACTTAACTACTGAGCTATATCCAACCCCTTTTTTTAATTTTTAATTTTGAGACAGCATCTTTATAAAATGCTTAGAGCCTTGGTAAGTTTCTGAGACTGGTCTCAAACTCAGGATCCAAACACTGGGATTATAGGTGCGTGCCACTATGTCTGGCTTTAATTCTTTCTTCTTAAATAAAATGGCTGTGAAGGTTATGTTTTAAGCTTTGAAAATTGAATCCTTAGTTCCATGGAGTATCTGAGGCAACTGGAAACATTGGTTTTAATGATAGTACATCTCTTCATCTAAATTTTATGTTATACTAGTTTGAGGATTTATTTTCTTTATTTTTTTACATTTTTTATTATTTACTTATTCTAATTTGTTATATATAATGGCAGAATGCAATTCATTTCTTATTACATATATAAAGCACAATTTTTCAAATCACTGGTTGTACACAAACTATTTTTACACCATTTGCATCTTTATACATGTGCTTAGGGTAATGATGTCTAATCCATTTCACCGTCTTTCCTACCCCAATGCTCCCCTTCCTTCACCTCCTTCCCCTTTGTCCTATCTAAAGTTCTTTCATTCTTCCCTTGCTTCCCTACACCCATCACCATTGTGAGTCATCATCCTCATATCAAAGAAAACAAGAGAATTTCTAAATCTGTACTAGCTGGATATTTCTGAAATGGTCCTTCATATTGTAGAGTGCCTAATTGCTGGGAGCCATTAGCCAAGTAGGTATGACAATTTCCTTGCCAGCGTACCCCATGTTGCAGTGACATTGAATGTAGGTGACCTTGCTCAAGGACCAAGGCGGATTAGGGCGTTCCAGGTTTAAGGTTTAAGATTATTCCTGCTGGGAATAGGGCGTATCCTGCTGCCTGAGTTCCCCTTGAGTTCTCACGGGATTCAGACAGTATATTTTGGAGATAGAAGCCCAGTGGAGGTGGATTTGGGCAGAGAACTTGGATTTCCCCAGAACGTGTTTGTAGACGGCTGGTGTGAGTTCGGGAATAAAGAGTTGCTGTTTGAATCTACAAGCTGTGTGGTGGCTCGTGATTGTGTGCCCAGCCAGACTGCGGCATTTGTGCCCAGCCAGACTGCGGCACCTAATATTTATATTTCACCTGATTGAAGAGGAGTTCCAATATCTTTATATGAACTCTGTATAAGAAAAAAATAAGACAATTTAATAGCACTGTATCAAAGAATTCTCAAAGTATCTTAGAGAGCACTTTAAATTACTGACAAATTCTAATGTATAGGTGATAGGTATTAAAGAAAACTGCAACACATAAGAGGAAAGTTAGAATGGTTGATAATTTAGAAAAGTTGATAATTTTCCTATCAACTAATGACACAGATTACATCACCCCTTTATTTGATGACTGCATGGCTCTGAAGCAACTATTAAGATCAGATGTCCAATTTGTGCTAAGCAAATCAGAATAGTTATTTGTTAGGGGAACTATATGTTGTATCAAAAATATTGCAATTTGGCCTATAAATATTGTTTAATAGAATCGTAAACTTTCCATTTTTTAATTCACTTTAAGATGCTTTTCCTTGGAATGACTTCCAAAAGTAAGAACACTTTGGCCTTAATTTTCTAATTCATGCTGTTTGTTTTTATGTCAGAGACATGATAAAAACTGATAAATGCAATAATATTTGCCGACTTTTTTCTTTGCTTCATAATTTGGATTCTAGACAAATTATGAAACATATACACACCAGTGTGTGGTGTTTATTTTGGAATAACAAGTGGATATTGACTAACAAAGTTTACAAGGAAACCTCAAAATTCTCAGACTGTCTCCAAGAAACTTCTGAATGAGGTATCCAAATTTAAGGAATATAAAAATCTCTATCAAGAAAGATTCGAAACATCTGGTATCCAATAAAAAATCATAAGGCATGCAAAGAAGCTGAAAATATTATTCATAATGAGGATAAAATTTAGTAAAAAAGAAACATATTCCTAATGACACAGATAATAGAATTAGTAGTTATGAATATTAAAACATTTATAATAATTCTATTTCATATGTTCACAGAGTGAGGAGCATGCATATGTTAAGGAAATACAGCATATATAAACATAAATGCTTTAGTCAAACTTCTAAAGATTAAAAAAATTCCATATCTGATATTAAAAAATTATACTGATGCAATGAAACTACAAAAAAGGAAAGATTAATGAACTTAAAAATATAGCCATAGAATTTATCTAAAATAAATCCCACAGAAAAAAATAGCTTAAAAATAAAACATTAATTTAGCTATGGTAAATTGTGTTTCCACAATAGCTAAATTGTGGAGCCAAGTAAGATGCCCTTAAGTAGATGAATGGATAGGGAAACTTTGGTATATATATACAATGGAACATTACTCAGCATTAAAAGAGAATAAAATCATGGCATTTGCAGGTAAATTGATGGAACTGGAGAATATAATGCTAAGTAAAGTAAGCCAATCCCCCAAAACCAAAGGCCAAATGTTTTCTTTGATATGAGGATGCTGACTCATAATGGAGATGGAGAGGGGAGCCTGGGAGGAATGGAGGAACTTTAGATAGTGCAAAGGGAAGGAAGGGGGTAAGGGAGGAGGAATGAGGTTGAATGAATTAGACATCATTACCCTAAGTACATGTATGAAGATATGAATGGTGTGAAAATAGTTTTTGTTCAACCAGTGACTTGAAAAATTGTGCTCTATATGTGTAATATGAAAAAAAATTGCATTCTTTCATCATGTATAACAAATTAGAATAAGTAAATAATAAAAAACAACAAAATAAATAAAACATCAACAAACTGTAGATCAATTTCAAAAGAACTAATATGAATATTTAAGAAATAAGTCTTGAACACTTTGTAAATTAAAAAACAAATGACAGCAGAATAAAATAGACACTACTATTGCTGTATGTGTAAACATGACTGTACGACCAATGTGATTCAGCAACCTATACACTCAGAAAAAGGAGTAATTATACCCCATTTGATTCAAATGTATGATATGCCAAGATCACTGTACTTTCATGTGTAACTAATAAAAAAAATAAAAAAAAAAACAAAAACAAATAATAAATCCCTAGATCCAAGAAATTCAATAGATCTGAAACAAAATAAATATCATAATCAAGCTGGTTAAAACCAATTATCTAAAAACATATCTGAACAGCCATAAAACCAAGTATACATGTACAGAAGAATGAAAGTAAATATAATTGTGGATTTTTCATTGGAAACAATGCAAAGGTAATGACAGCTGGATAACCCTCATAAAATATAACTAATAACTTGGCAACCTAGAATTTTATACAGAGATAAAATATCTTTAAAAAATGAAGACGCTTATAAGACAGTTTTATATTTTCCCCCATTAAAATTGGCTAACTTGTACATATTTCAATGCAATTTGGCTTTTATTTAATGCTTAACTTTTAAAGTTTAATTTTAAGTTTTAGGTGTCTGGATAGAGGGTTCTTTCACAAATGCAGTTGTCCAAGGGACTAAGAGCCTGAAGGGAAAGAATTCATGCTTAAGAACTTATACATTTAAGTCCCTAAATGAGAAAAGACAATTTTGAAACTAGTGCTGTGTCAGTCTCACAAATTTGCCTTTAGTCCAGGGCAATACATTCTGATTCAAACCTACATTAAGAGTTATTTTTACACAAATAGCCATGAGATACCTAGGGATACAAAATGCATTGCTTTGAATCTAGTGTAAAAAGTAACAGAGACAATAGAAATTCTCTTCATTTACTTACGGAGTACAGCATGACTTTAGTGCTATGGCAGCTAATGATATTACTAGGACACCCTGCTCCTATAAGAGTATGTGTTGGTAGCTGTTTAGTATCCAGAGGGAATGTAGTGGTACCCAGTGTTTAGAGAGGTGGCCATGCAGCAATGTCACTAATTCCATTGGTTTGTTATGGGGTGGCAACATGTTTGAACAGAACAGCTTTATTTAGTGTTAATCACGATGATAGATCGTGTTTCAAAAATCACATTAAAGTGACTTTTGAGCCCTTTCAGGCACCAGAGGTCCCAGCAGAGGAAGGAGAAAGAGAAAAACAGAGTATAATTGTGAACAACTTAAGGTAGATGTGATAAATTTTGGGGAATATGTACATGATTGTTGGTGATTTTGTCAGATTAATAAATGATAGAAAAAAGTAGATGAAAAACAGGTTTAATATAAAAAGTCAATGATGTTGTAATTAAATAAGAGAGTGTTCCTCAAATACCTTGGACTGAAAATATTATGATTTTTGAGAGCTTGTAAAATTTTCTCTTTATAGTTTAATTTTCCTCATTGTAAAGTTGGGATAATAATATTATTTGATAAATTATTTGTAGGGAATTCACACAAAGCTCATGAAAATGTGCCTGGTAAATATTTTTAAAAAATTCACTAAATTTTACCAACACTTGTCATCTCAAGAAAGAGATTAGTCATGAAGTTTTTAAGGACATCAGAGTGAGATAACTAAAAATAATGACTACCTGATATTTTGGTATTAATTATCTTTTGGGGATAATTTTGCCCAAACTATATTTTCTGGGGTGGTCACCTAATGTATTTAAACATAAAAAAATATTCTCCATGGCTTAATATTGAGCAGGAAAAATTAATATTAGACAATGTTCTGATTGTTTGTATAGGCAATTTATTTTCTATTTTAACCAGAAGATCCCAATCTGGGTTGATTTAAAAAGTAAGCCTTTGAAAATATAGAAAAGGATTATTTGTGGTTATTTTTAATAATGCTTTTCCTTCTTTGTTTTCCTAATGGTCCTTCAGAATTATTTTTCAAAGTTTAGTAGTATTAAATATTTAATTGATAACTACTATGTGGTGCTTGTGGAAAAATTGATATAAATATTAAATAATGCACAGATGAAATGGATCTCAAACTCATTGTTCTATCCTTCCGAAGGTAGTCATCCTTCTCTTTGTATAGTATTGATATATTGAATTATTAAATATTTAATATTGAATTATTATTTAATAGTTACAATATCAATATTTATTACATGAGTCACTCTCTAAATAGTACTATTTTAAGGTGTCAATGTGCATTTATTTCCTGTTTTTAACTTTATGGTTGACCCTATCAAAACTTCCATTTAATTTCCATCTTTTCAACAGTCATCACTAATGATGAAGCCCTCCTATGAACTTCTATCACTTGTCTCAATCTGTTATTTCCAAATAATTATATTTATTTATCTGATGATTTTACTAATATTTAAATTTTGATGGGTGTATCTGAATCTGCACATGAATTCCACTCTATAATGACAGGCTCATCTTATTTGCATGGTACTCACTTTTCAAAGTGAATTAATGAATACTACCTTTCCTAATGATGGTCTTTTGAACAAATTCCATTCTCATTTCATTTCAAAAAGGACACCAAAAATATCTGCTCTCCATTCTTGTAGGATTTATTAAAATATTTAGGAAGTTTTATAAAATATTATAAAGTATATATATGATAAATATACATATATGTTAAATATGTGTGTGTGTGTTTACTTGGCCTCATTCTTCTAAGTGACTAAAAAGAATAATGCACTATATCACTCTATGACAGTTTTGATTCACTTATGATGATAACATGCCAATCTTTTTCCATTTTGAATGCTATTTGCAATCTGGTTAATTGCATGCCTTTTGGAAAGTACTTGATCAAATGTCTGGTTAAATCTCTCATAAAAGTTAAACTTTTCCACAAAAAAGAAAGAGAATTTGCCTCAAACCCTTTAAGGATTATTTCATAATGTGTCTTTTGTAAATACAGTGTTCAGGGAGAATACATATAAAGTGGATTGCTGCTTTTATCAGATTTCCAACACTTCTAATCCACAAAATACAAACTAAAGTTTTCCCACATGAGAAAGACACTACAGTTGTGGTATACATTAGATGACTCTTGTTTAAAAAGTATCAGAACACAAGCTCTCACTCTACCTTAAAGAAAGTAGACTTTTTTACTTAAATAATAACAATTTATGGAGTTAAATGGATGCTTTGAAATGATGAACTTGAGTTTATTTATTAAAGTGTTTAATGATTTTAAAATTAGGACACCAATTTTGTACAAAATGAAATTAAAATTACTATTTAAAATTACTATTACTGAACTCTTACTGGTGATACATTAGTGCTGCATTCTCACAATTAGCCATGGTATGTGTAGCTAACAGAGTCCTTGAGAATCCCTGTGTTAGGCTACAACTTAGGGAATAGTAGAGAGACTGTTCACCAGAAGAGTCTGCAAAGTAGTGTCAAAGATGGATGACCATATGATACCCATGAGTCAGGTCCACATCTATAGTCTATTAGTACTCCACTGCCCTATCAATGAAAGTACCTTCAGGTTATACTCTGAAGGCTTTTTATGGTTGCAGGGGCTTGCAGTATGCCAGACTAGAAGTGCCAGAAAGTTAACCATCAAGACTTCCACCCACATCAGCTCATAGATGACAAATAGGAATTGGTACATGAATACCTGCTGGTGCACTCTTTCTCCCCACTCCCACTGTAAAATTCTAGGGCCTATTTCCCACTCTCTACCAAAAGTACCTTGCCAGATGGAATACTAGTTGTCCACAGTAGTAACCTGCTGTTAACCTATTGTCTGCCTTGCCTTCTTTTCCTCCTTTGTCTGACTTCTTCACTCTCCTGGAATTATAATCCTGAAAAACTACTTACATATACAGTTCTAGGATCCCTTATATCAGGAGCATGCTGTATCATGAACATTGACCAAATATGTTTGTCTGTCCACAATCTCAGAATTTATTGAATAACAATAAATTCACAGGCTACATCACTTTCATCTGTGACAGTTCACTGAATATTTTTGAGTCATCTACTAGTTACAAAATAGTAGCAATCACAGGATTTTAAATTCCAATCTTAATTTCTAGTGTCTGTAACACTTGAGTCACCTATCACACTTCACACAATTTTATAGAAAACTAGGACAGAGTTAAGGCAGCCACAGGGTATCAGGACATTCAACCGAGCAAAGGCAGAGAGCAGATATGCATTCAGAATCACTGTAGGTGGTCAGATAATATTTGGGACTAGTTAAAGAATTTGTTCAGGGTGCAGTGTTGTCAAAATGCAGGAACTTATTCTAGGTCAAGGTCTGAATGAATGGCAGTTTCACAGTGTCAGCTTGAGGTGTCAGCTTGGAGTGTGACTTGCATGGTCTTCATGGGCAGGAGGAGCTGCCCTCTTTTAAAAACCTGAAGACAGAGATTAGGAGGTTCTTTGATATGGGGATTTTTCCTGAGTGAGGCTCATGAGAGTGACCAGATGAAAGGGTCAGGGTGCCATTGTTTCCACTCTTGGGGTCTCCTCCATTTATGGGCCTCAAGTGAGAGGGTTGCCTCATTCATTGATCTAGTGTGTTCTATAAGCTCCTGGACCTGGGTTTTCTAATGAATTTGATTCACCAATGCATCTATGTGCTTTTGATTAATTTGATAAGTTCATAGATGGTCATCCTCATTAGCACAATTAATCTATTTATCAGTTTATGCTTTTTAATTGTGTCAGGCTGATAGTGGTTGTTTATTTTTACAAACAAGATATGAAGTCATTCTACCTTAGCATTTAAACTCAAAATGAAGTAGCTGATGGAAAACTATCACTTTATAAACTGGAGTAACACATGTTTAGGAACAGCCTGAAAACTGTTGTTCTATATATCATGGAGTAATTCTGAGCAGGGCACAAAATGCTGTGCATGTTTTGTGAATTCCCAGATCAAGTCCCTTTCATAAAATGGCATAGTATTTGCACATAGCCCATAAACATCTTCCTATGTACTTTAAATCATCTCTAGATACTTATCATACTTAATGCAGTGTAAATTAGAGCTAAGCAGCTACAATACTGTGTTGTTTAGGGAATAATGATGAGAAAATTCATACAGTTTTGATACAAGCACAATTATTTTTTCAGAATATTTTTGATCTGCTGTTAGTTGAATCTAAGAATGTGTAACTTAGATAGGGAAGGCCAACTGTAAATCCTATACTTGCAGTCTATTTTCTGAGAGAACCCAGTGTGAACCAGAAGTGTGAATGAAAACCTTTTTGTTCCCATTCACCATTCTCAAAGCTGAATACACTTAAAATTGTGCCTTTAAAAAATGAAGGAATTGCAATAATTGTTAGTTGCTCAGTGAATTGGAAAGTTTTAAAGCAACATTAGTCTTTTCACTGGGAGTGTATTCCTTGTATTTTACGATTAAAAAGTATGTTCCAAAGAGATAGTAGAGCCTGGCATGGGGACACATGACTGTAACACCAGCAACTCAGGAAGCTGAGGCAGGGAGATCACAAGTTAAAGGACAGTCACAGCAACTTAAAGAGACCCTGTCTCAAAGTAAAAAAATAAATAAATAAAAAGGTCTAGGGGTATATCTCAGTGGTAAAGCACCCCTAGGTTCAATTACCAGGAAAAAAAGAGGTAGTAGAAAAAATAAGTATGGGAATTATTATACTACATCGCCATTGTTATCAATATTTGTTTAGGACCATAATAATAGACAATGTCACGTATAAGCATTTGTGTCTGGCAACTTGATTTTTGCAGGTTTATTGCTTAGACAAACTGACTTTGATATTTTTCACAGAACCTGTCAGTATAAACAAACTTCTTTTAGATTTAATATTTCATTTGATTCCTCTGTCGACAGTTATATTGATATTTTAATCTAAGGTGCTTTTTTCATTTTGGAATACTAGATTTATATTATCTAGGGTTTGAGAAGGAAATTTAATTTGATTTATTGTTCTTTTTGAAATATAAATGATGCTATTTTGTTCTCTGAATACACAAATAATATGAATAAAAATATTACTTGAATTTTATTTTGCATTTTCTACAGATTTGTAAATCTAAGCACAACCTAATTAAATTTTATATATCTTAGTTTCTCTAAATGTGAAATGGAAAAATGCAATTCATGCTCCATTTTTTAATATGTGATGTGTGATCAAAAGCTTCATAAAATAATTTTCCAGAAAATAATGTCTAATGTACTTTACGTCATCAATTACCATTTTAAATCATGAAAATTTTAAATTTGCTTCTAAATTTCTATCTCTAAAATTTTGATAAGATCAATCAGAGTTCTATGGAAGCTCTCATATTGCAAGGGTGTCTTAGGGTACAGAATCTTACAAAATTTGTCCTCCTACAGCTGTCCTGGTTACTGTAGTAATCACAAGACATCATAAGGCACTCAGCCTTGGTAAGTGTTGCTCCAATTGGCTACCTCTTTTCTAGTTTTCTTTTTTTTTTAATTGCTGTTTTAATTTTTACTAACATTATAACCATTGACAATAAAGTAGTAGCTGTTTCTGCATTGCCACACTAAGCAAAGGTACTGCTTAACTCAAGAATCCTTTCACTCCTAAAACAATGTATTCTGCACAGCTGAGAACCCTTGCATCTGAGCAACCGTCTAGTAGAGAATAAGCAATCTCTGGTGCTGGGGCTAAGTGGCTCATTGACAGAGTTGTGGCTGTCATTGATTAATAATTACAGAGGTTAGCAAGAATTAAGTGCTTTGCATATGCCAAATACTATGCTCACCACTTTCCCAGCACTATCTTACTTCATTTTCAAAACAATTCTTTAAAGTGTTATTTTATTTCCATTTGATATATGAAGAACCTGAGACATATCTGGAGATCAATATACTACTCTCTAACCCTTCAGTTCCTTAAATTTAGAATGAGATAGATGTAATTTAAATATCACTTTTGCCACTTACCAGCAAATTCCATATTTTCTCTCTCAGTTGACAATCCTGAAGCATGAATCAAACAGTAGTTGACCAAAATGGCTTAGGAAAGCTTGATGAGGCCAAAGAAGAAAAATCATAACCAGAAGACACATTTTTACACAATAAAGCATCACATAAACCAATCTGTAATTTTATATTTATTATTCCTTTTAGTTATTATTCAATTTTAGTTGACCTATGGATGGAAATACCAGGATATCTGCCCACTTCTTCTCTTTCTTCCACCTCTTCCACACACACTATACAATTCATAATGACTTCTAGAGACCAGAACTTTTAAAATATGACATTGCAGGCTATTCAGATCTTTGAAAACAAACTGATTTCAAAAGATCATTTTGAATACAGAAGAGAAAAATCAGTTAATTTATTTCAATAATTCAGATTTGTTTTATTTTTTAAATAAAAATATATTTATGGAATATTCCTGGGAAACTGAATCTATAATAAGATTTTCCTGAGCACATATTACTAGGAACAGACACTTTCATCAAGTAGATATGACATGGGGTCCTTGAGGAGCATCTCCATGAAGGTCCTTTCACTATTAAGTTCATGGTGGAAGGTACATGTGTGACAGCTAACTTTATGAATTAACATGGCTAGACTGTGGTGCCCAGATATTTGATCACACAGAAGTCTAGATGTTTTTATGAAATTATCTCAAGTTGGGCAATTTCAGCCTCAGCAAATTAGTGAGGCCCTAAGCAATTCAGTGAGACCCTGTCTTAAAGTAAAAAATAAAAACGTCTAGGGATGTAGTTCAGTGGTAAAGTGCCTCTGGGTTCAATTCCAAGTAACAAAAACAAAAATTAAAAGTTATTTTTAAAATAAGATTACCATTTAAATCAGTAAACTTTGTATAAAGTATATTACCCTCCAGAATTTAGTGGGTTTCATCCAATCAGTTGAAGATCTTTTGTAAAAAGGGAAAGAAGTCCCTGGAGGAAGAGCAACACAGTAGGTGCTCAGCAAGTAGAACTGATGGACACTTAGTAGGTGCTACTTTGAAGAGGACACACAGAAATAAAACCCTCCCACAGAAAAAGTTAATCTCCTCAGAGACCATGGTCCAAACAAAGGAGAAACCCTCTTCTTTGTGTAGATTTTGATGTTTCTTTGTCAAAATAACTTCATTTTTCAACACTGGGTATGATTTTATTTTTTCTCATAACATTAAGTATAGCCTTTTCCAACCTTTGGTCTTCCATATTTTTGTGCTCCCTCCCTCCTTCTCTCTCTCTCTCTCTCTTCCACTTCTGTCTTTTTTTCTCTCTCTCTTTCCATTATCCAGCCCCAAAGAGTATCAGATCCCTTCCTCGATGAACCTTCTGGAACCCATTAACTGTGACATTATGCAATTGACTGACAGTTGGATAAGAATGTCAGAGGTCCATGTTATATTATGTTATCTTCTGTCTCCCCACTCCCTGCTTTCCCCTAGAATGAACACAGTAATGGCAGAAGATAGAAAGATTTTAACGCTGAAAAATCTGGCTTACATGAAGTCCCCATGCAATTGCTTGGAATAAGGACTAGTGTATACTAAAAGTCTTTGTGATTATTCACCACCATCTGCTCCTACCAGGATTGTCAGTTCTGGATCAGTCCCTCTCTCTTTCTCCCTTCCTACTCCTGCCCACTATGGAGGTGGCTCGTGTAATCTTAGGAAGAGCTATTATTTGGTAGCTATTTTAACACATGTATACTCAGTATTACTCCTTTAAGCAATACTAGAAGCTCACTAGAGAACTTAGAAGGGCACTGAAAAAGAAAAAAAAATACTTTATTTTAATGTAGGGAATGTTTGCAATAAAATGAACCTTTAAATGTTTTCCTAAAACACAGATACTTATTTTATCCAGTCTCAAAATCTACACCTCATTTTGTCAATGTGGGGCATTTATGCCTTTGTATGAAAAATCATTTCAGCTGTGTTAACTTTTGATAGCCATTGATACTTAAAACTAATACACACACACACACACACACACACACCCCTCCAAAGTGCGTCAATGCTTTAGTGATTAGCAGTATCCTGAAGGACAAAGGATGGAGAAGAAAAGATTGAAATAAGTATAGGTCCTTGCCATATTTTCTAAGTCTGTGGTTGTTCTTGAAATGAAGAATGGAGACGTGAACACCCACATTGCGCTGATTTTGGAAACAGCAAACAACTACGTGAGGCCTCTGCTGAAAATAGTACTTCTGCATGTAGCAAAATGAAGAGGCTCACTGATTTGGATGGTGATGAATGAGATGAGAAAAATGATGTGTGTGAGGGTGCTCTACATATCATTCCGGGAGCAGAAGACTGATGGATACACTCTATCTACATTTTGCTGAAGCCTAATAGAGATTTGCTTGTTTTATAAGGTGTCAGAGTACACTGTTATCACATAATGTGAAAGTTTCCTAACTTAGGTTTTTAGTGGTCAGAACCACAGTCTGAACAAAGAAAGACATTTCTATGGATTGCTTATCACTTTATTTTTAAATTTTCTTTTATTCTTTAAATGATCAGTGAAAGTTATAAAAATGTCTTAACATGCTGAAGAAAATTTTATGTATTTATTTACTTAATGGTACTGAGGATCAAATATGGGACCTCTGTCCATGAGGTCCCAGGCCCAGAAAGATCAGTTTTGAAACAAAAAGAAAAACAAATAAATAAACAAAAATCTCAAATTCATTTCAATCACTATTCATTTAATATTCTGTTAAAAATAACATATACAAATAGGAAAATAAATAGAATATTTAATCCTATTGGTTCCATGTCTTTGAGTAACTATAATGAGCTGATATTAATTTAAATATTTTTATTGTTGGAAATAATGTAAAGACTTATAGAATTTTTGTAGTAATATCATTAATGTTTTAAGTGTGTATTTAGTTTGAACTTCTCTGGTTAAAAGTATAAGAAGAAATTTCCTAAATGTAGCTTTCCCAGTAATATTTTTTAAATGTCTTACTCTTTAATTAGTTTTGCAAATTAGGCACTAAGAAATTGACCATTAGTCCCTGAATTTCTCTGAGTCCTCTTAGTCTGGACTCTAGCTTCATTTTCCTCTTAGAGAAGCTAGACTTTGCTATCAACCTAGATGATTTTAGAAATTAATCCACGTCATGGAGAATTACATCACTGCTTTCATTACTGGATACAATCTAAGTTCAAAGAATTGAGATGCTTAGGCTAAGAGCCTTCAGAAAAGACTCTTTTGAGGGTACGGCCTATTCAAAATGTATATACATATAGGAAATATCTATGATTTTTCTGGACAGTTTTGTGATATAGATACAAATGAGTTTGTGCCAATAGGAGGATAACTATATCATCCTTTTAGGGCAGGTGATTCAATCATATTTGGAAAAGAAGAGCAATAACAAATGCAAAGGGACAGATGGCAGGTATGAAATGAGAATAAGAGAAAGAAGAAGGTCCCAGAGAATTGTGAGGTACCAGGACTTAAACAAGAAGCAGGATTAGCTTTGCTGATGAGGATAACATAAGCTTCCCCAAAACATAGAGGAATATTTATTTATTTATTTATTTATTTTTATTAGTTGCTCATGACAATACAATGATCTTGACATATCATACATTTGAATCAAATGGGGTATGAATTCTCATTTTTCCAAGTGTACAGTTTGCAGAATCACATTGGTTATATGGCCACGTCTATACATACAGCCATACTAGTGTCTATTTTATTCTGCTACCTTTCCTATCCCTCCCTCCCCTTCCCTCCCCTCCCATCACCTCTCTCTACCCCATCTAATGTGACACATTTCTCTCATTTTTTTTCTTCCCCCTCACATCATCATACATGTATTTTGTGTAACAATGAGGGTCTCCTTCCATCTTCCGTGCATAGAGGAACATTTAGAGGAAAAATATGGATGTGAAACATATGTGATGAGAAAAAGAAGATAAATTGTGGTGAATAAAAGACAAGAGGCTTAAAGAATGAGAAAAATAAAGATAGTTTCTGTAAGATGCATAAAAAAATCAGTAATTTGTAAAAATTCTAAGAATTTGGCTAAGAATATAAACAAACAAATAAGTTAGCACATTGTTACGGTTTAGGTATGGTGTCCCCCAAAAGCTCACGTGTGAGACAATGAAAGAAGGTTTGGAGGAGAAATGATTGAGTTATATCCTTAATCTAATCAGTGAATTAATCCCTTATGGGATTAACTAAGTGGTAACTGAGGCAGATGGGGTGTGGCTATATGGTATATATTTTGAATCTGGAGTGCCGAGTCTCTCTCTCTTTGCTTCCTGATGATGTAAGCTGCTTAGTTCTGTTACAGTCTTCTGCCATGATGTTCTGCCTCACCTGGAACCCAGAGAAGTGAGCTGGCCTTCTACGGACTAAGACCTCTAAAACAGTGAGCCCTGAAATAATTGTTCCTCCTCTACAATTGTTCTGTTTGGATCCTTTAGTCACAGCAACGAAAAAGCTGACTAAAACACACATTTTTCTGTCTCACTATGTTCTGGGCACTGGCTGAGCGACCTCAATGTTTCAGAAATTAATCACATAGCTTCTGAGGATTGGCAGTAGGACAATCCACTGGAAGAATTCAAGCATGAACAGATGATTGGTGGGGGCCTTCAGACCCCACAGAGGAACTAGTGTGGCTTCTAACGGGGGGCTTTCAGGGAAGCTAGTGGAAGGGGTTAAAGTGGGAAGTTTATGAGCAAGAAACAGGTAAACAAAATGTGTTTGTAATCAAATGGTGACATCTCTGGGTATGAACTCTTGGGGCTGAATCTTGTTCTTTTAGGTGAGATCACCCTGGAAGTGGGTCTTCTGAGAGTAAAAGGCAAGAGAAATGTTAGACTTAACTTTGGCTTTTTAAAAAACTAATATATTTTAAATATATATAAACTAATATTAATATATAATGTATATAATATATAATTAATATATAAACTAATAATATATAATATGTAATATATAACTATATATTCCACTTGCTTAAGATATATATATATATATATATATATATATATATATATATATATATATATATATATATAAAGTCATTGAATAAATTTGGTTTTCATGTTTTGTTTCAGAATTTCTGATAGAGGAGAGTGTTTCTAAATTAATCTCATGTATGACACTGAAAATGTTACAACTTTAAATAGAGATCCCAGTACGTACATGGATGAAATTCATCATCAAATTATTTAACTGGCAGCTGCACCCATTTATCTGTAATTTCTAAAGCTTGTGAGCAACAGGGAAGCTCATCCTATGCATTTGCTTTGGTTCTGCTGGGTGCACTGGCACATGCCTATAATCCCAACAACTCAAGAGGGACCTCAGAGACTAGATAATAATGATACCATCCAGTGTGCTGTGACACAGACAGGGATGCCCTCACAAGAAGCCAAACAGATGGAACTGTCTGATGTTGGACTTTTAGCCTCCAAAAATATGAGCTAATCAAGCAATTTTCCTTTAAAAAAAAAAACTCATGTATTTTGTAATAGTAAGGAAAAATGGATTAATGCACTTACTTTGGACTTTTATTTGATATTTTTAGGATTGTATTTGCACATGAATTTTAATACCAATTAGTCAAAAATAGCCTTTGAGATTTCCTACTGTTTTTAATATTTTTCTCTGACCAGTGTAAAATGGATATCGAGATAATATATTTAGCACATTTTTGCCTTGGTAACATAATTACTTTTAGAGGAACATATGAGGAGCCCACTTGACTTCCTTCCTGTCTTTGATTGGTCCAGTATTATAATCTTAATCACACAGATGTAGTCTCATCCTGTGGGATCACTTTCTTCTATCAGCAGACCTAATAAAACAGTGGGGAAGGAAGTACCAGTAAGAAGGTGGTCTGGTAATACCAGGAAAAGGAGATTGTACTAAGTGAGCCTAGATAATAAGAAGCGGCTTGTGGTGGAGTAGAACTTCATCAGTGGAAGCTTCTGACCACAAAGCCACTGTACTCTAGGTTGCATTGTCTCCTTCCTCCTTAGCCCCCAGGGCAAACTGTGACAATGATGTCAGACTTTGGTTCAGGTGCACAGAGCAGAGATGAAAAATAATCCAAATTTTGGAATTTTTTTTTTTTTTTAAGAAAAAGGGAAAATTTTGAGCTGGGTGCAGAGGGCACACCTATAATCCCACTGGCTTGGGAGGCTGAGGCAGGAGGCTTGCAAGTTCAAAGCCAGCCTCAGCAAAAGTGAGGTGCTAAGCAACTCAGTGAGACCCTGTCTTTAAGTAAAATACAAATAGGGCTGGGGATGTGACTGTGGTCAAGTTCATCCCTGGTAGCAAAAATAAAAAATAAACGAAAATTTTAAGAACAAGTTTTCAAGTTGACTAAATGGATTGCTTCTATAATATTTCACACCAAAGTCATTCTTCATTTTCTCTGAATGCTTTTCTTTCTTCTTCAACAGTTTCCCTGGAGTTGAAATATTTTGGTAGAACTGACAAAACGGAAGTACTTTTTAGAATGCTAAGCAATGAAGGGTTACATTAGCATGAGCCCCATATGATTTGTATGCTCAGGTTAAAATTTAGATTCTGTTTCAATAGGGCTGGGGTTGGATTCAGGATGGAGCTTTCCAGGTGATGTTGAAACTACTAACGTTGCTAAGTAGATGTTAATTCCACTGTTTCCTTGCTGGCTGCTTTCATTTGTCTTCCTAGCATCCTAAGCTACTAGGTAAACTGAAAAACCTAAAACATTCCTGGATCAGCTGCATTTATATCTCAATAAATAGAGAGTCCAATCTTTATATTTGTAGACGTTCTTCAATCTAGCAGTTGTGTGACTTTTATTCTCTGGAATGCAGTATATTATAAGTTTATTGCAATAGGCAACATAATAATAGTAGAATAAATATTGACAGGTTGTTGAGACACTTGTATTATATTTTATACTCTGCACATAACTGGCTATGTTAGACTAATAAGCTCTCAGTATCCTTTCAACTTGGTGATTCAAAAGCTGTGAGCACAAGACAGACTATTTAGTCTAAGATGTCATTCTCCAATATTTATTGGGTTTTGAATAATAAATGCAGATCTTCCTGTACATCTCTCTGCTGAGGTTGCTTTTTTGGTGGTAAGATGCTTCTCCAAGATTGCTTTAAAGCCTAAAAATTTTTAATTCTTCCTAAAATTACTTTTTTTCTCTTACCATTTAGATCTGTTATAACAGGAGAAGCCACACCCAGAAGCCCCTGATGATCAATTATTTTCTTTGCCTGGATTTTTGTTATGCAACACAACTAGGTTGCTCTGCTACAGGGAGGCTCACAAGATAAATTGCCTCCCTTTGGCTGTGTCGTTTTCTTCAATTACACAAACAGCAGCTGGAAAATCTGGAGATGAGAACTACAAGAATTCTGGGAGATGCTAACGATTAGCACTTGCATTATTAGTCTCTGGAGGTTCTTCAAGCTCAGAGTCCCCCATGGCACTGTCAGAATAGCAAAGTGACACAGACGCAGTCAGCACTCAGGAATCATTCAGCTTCTGAGGATAATGCTTTCCCTGGGCACAGGGTTGTTTGCCCCCAGAGTCCCACGATCTGCGTAGGAATCAACAGACACTGCATGGCCATGATGGGTTTAAATAGATCTAATCATTCTGGAAGGCAGATAGCTGTGAAAAACCTTGTTACCCTGGGAAGGAAGCCTATCTTTCTCTAATAAAACAGAATGTAGTTACTGTACTTTTCGTTTCCTAAAGCACTCTCCTTTGTATTATTAATTTTTTGAAAGTGCAAGTTTGGGAAAGCCTTTAGAGACACTGAACCTATCAACTATTCATCTTCTGACCGAATAAATTTCTTTATCAAAATAATGCTTGTGAAATGCTATTTTGTTTGTGGTCCTCTAAGGAGAGCATGTTCTCTCTCTCTGCCTATTCTGCTCCATTAAGAGTAAAGCTTATAATGATATGACTTCCCACAAAATGAAAAAGAAAATGTCCTCAGATAAGCTGAAACACTGAGGGTGGGTAATTTGCCAGTAAAACCTTTAATACTATTGTGCAGACGCTTTTGCAGCTCATGTTTTTGGTGTACCTTGAAGCACTTTTTGAAGGTATAGGATTTGCCCCTAAACAAGAGTGATTGTTTATTAACAATATGTAGGTAAGAAGCAGGCAATATATATACTAGAGAGGCTTTTGCAAGAAACCTTGCAAAGAAAGATAAGCAAGTGGTAGAAGTTAATGCAGCATTCATGATGTGAAGGCAGTGAGGTACATCTTGTGGCAAGAGCCTGCGCTTTGGAATTGGCCACATCAACCTTAAATACTTCCCAGTTTTGCAGCCCTGACCACAATCCTTTCTATTTCTATTTTCCACTTTTATATTGGTAAAATAGAAATACTATTTTTTCCACACAGGACCGTGGGATGAATCAAATCCGTTTGACCTAAGTTAATTTCCTCATACAAAACAGGTGACTACTAAATGTTAGTTTTGCTAATGTACATTGATAGGCAGAGTTCACTGTTCCTACCTTTGTTGTATCTCTAGGATGGCCCCTATGATGTCATGTAGATTTTATGATATTTCATTGAGGTTGTTCAGGTTTAAGTCCAGTTAGATTTTGCTTTTTCTCTTAGGGTCTATGTTTTATGATGTAAAGAACATTTAAATTTGGGTTGAATTATTTTGTGTTCATTGTTTTTCACTAGTAAAGATGGGAATGGTAATACTTCTGAAAGTAGCTATGAAGTTTAAAGGAAGAACTGTATAATGTCCTCTCTTGTGGCACAGCACTCAGTACCGTCACCAAGTACATGTTGGTTCCACTCTTGCCTACTTTTCCTTTACATGACCAATGCCTCAGTTTCTGACACATATGTCACATGTAATGCCATTTGTTTAACAGTGAAGGAATCTTTAGATAAAGAAGTGAGTGAATATGTGAGTAAAATAGAGCATTGGGAAAAAAGCCAAAAGATTTTGGTTCTAATTCTTGTTTACCTTCAGCTATGATCTGCATGACCTGGGCAATGCACTCTGACTCTCTGGGTCCTCTTGTTTGTAATTGTAAAGGAGGATTTGAGTTGGGATACATATGATCTATCTTCCAGGTTTAGTCCCCAGGACCTGAGAACTTATCAAGATCTATAGATTTTTGTCAAGATCTACAGATTTATTTATAGAAAATTCTATTTTCATTGGAAAAAGAAGAGCTCAAGGTAAATTACAGAGTGTTTCCATTTTCCTCTAATGTCATTGCTAAAGAGTAAGAGATCATTGAAAGACTGAAAGATACCCACTGTGTTTATAGTCTAATTACAACCAATTTCTTCTGGACAGTGGAAAATGGGATAGTATCATATCATTCTACTGTTTCAGACTTATTAAATCAAGTACTTTTCTCTCAGAAATCACTTCATGAGGAAGGACTTCTGAAGCCTTAGGATGCAACATTATGCTTTGGCTTCTTCATTTAAACTACCTCACCATGGTGACTTTAAAGCACCCTAGTTCTTAAGGTGTGACTTCTGGACCAGAAAGAACTGGAAACTTACTGGAAATAGATATTCTCAGACTCCACCCATTGCTTCTGAATCAGTAACTGGGTAAAACCCAGCAATCCACAATCCAGGTAATTTTGATGTTCACTAATGTTTGAGAAACATTGCTTTAAGAAAACACATAATTAAATGTTGACTAGTTCTATAAACCTGGATATATCTATGCTTTATAATAACTCAAATGAAATTCTATCATCTTAGATAACTGATATATATTACAAATAAGTGCTTACATGCTCAAAGAATACCCTATACTCTTCCATTTTCCTAATTTAGTAATTATCCCAGACCTTCATTAAAAAAGAACAGTGAAGTGATCTGGTTTGAGGAGCACTGACCCATTGTCAACATGAATACATGCATTTGTTTTCTCTTCCCTCTCTTCCTTCTAAAAACATGCTGTCAAATATTCAGGATAAATAAGACTTCTAAACAGTTTGAGATGAAATGATGTTGGTACACAAACCTTAGGCCCAGCAGCCATGTTGCCTTTGATCCTCACATCCACACATTTCTTCCTCATCACATTCCCTTTTGCTGATGCAGAGGAGAGATCAGCAGCAGAAGGCACAACTGTCTTACAGGTTTTCTGTGTTTTCATTTCACTTCCTTTACTCTCCTGTAGTTTCATAAATAATGAGAAAAATTTCTTTCCCTGGACTTTCATCATAGCTAAAGGAAAGAAAAAAAAATCTCATTAAAATAATGAAGTGATGTCAGCATGATTAGTTGTGCCCCAAAGCCATTGAAGTCCACAGATAAAGAAAACACTCAACTGCCTAGGCTCTGATTGTGAGATAAAGTCAGCTGCCCACTTTCAGCATCTGTGATAAGGAGGGAGCAACCTTTTGGCACAGCCAAACTTAGATGAATGATCTGTTTCATCCTGTGCTGCAGCTGGATCAATTTGGTCACTAGGAGTAGACAGATTTCATCTGAGCCTGGTGACAGAAATTCATTTGACACAAAGAAATCATCGAGAAGTTGGCAACACCTGTTGTCAAGGAAATGCATTTAAACATGAAAACAGGAAAAATCTTTCGGTTAAGTAAGCATGTTGGAGAGGAAGAAAATGAGGGTTCACTAAACACTTTAAGTTATTGTGTCAAATAAATGTGTTTTATGGTTAATTAAGCACTATACTTGGCTAATATGTGTGGTCCTTCCCTGAACTTGGACCAGTCCTTTGTTTCTCAAGAGTTTGAATTTAAAGACATTAACACACTAGATAGAGTTGTTTTTAATTCTGAAAAGAAATAAATATATAATTCTCTTGGACAAGGTGTCTGGTAATCCTGATTTATGGGATTGCTCCTCATCAGAATGTGTCACAAGGGGGAAACAATTGCCTGTATTATTATAGCTCATTTGAACTGATAGTAAATATCTGAAATCACACAAATCATTGTGATAAAGTTTTAGAAGCTCTAACTAAAACCAAAGGCAAAAAAACAGATGTTTGTGTTTTGGTTAATAGGGCTAAGATGCTTTTATTTTGCCACAAAAGGAAGCTGTGGTGTCACTGGCAATGGAAGAAGATATTCTGAAACACCTAACTTCTTCCAATGTGAAACACACAAATAAATAAGTTATTAGAAAAGACCTAGAAATATGGATTGACTGTAAATGGAGTTTACAGCTTGATATATGTGAATTGAGTTGCAATACCAATAACACGAATGCTCAGCCATAATAGGATTCCTAAGAGAGTGGGTGGTTATAGGCCTCAAAAGCCATAATAGCTATCCCCTCTCTCTCTTTAATGACTAATTCTTCTCCAATCATGTTCTGTAGGTAATGCTGTGGATGGGATTTAGTCATTTAATTATGAGAGTAGGGGAAAAAAGGACCATAAACCAAAGCTCATGTTACTCAAGTAGAAATAAAAACTGACTGTCTTAAATCCATCTCATTGTGGTAAAGCAAAGGGTTGCTAGGAGACACTGAAGTATTTTCATTCCAAATAAAATAGTACAGATTCATTCTCCACGTTTTGAAATTCTTGCAATGTTGTAGTGTTTCACAGATAGTCCTCAAGGCTTACCATGTGAGCTGTAAGTACCATTACCCTTCAGGGTAGTTATACATTTTAACTAGTTCTATGAAAATCTGTTTATTCAGGATCGCCTAGGTGCAGGGTATTGGACCTCTACCATACCTGCTTTCCTGGCACTTACATTAAACCATTGGTAGACAGCCAGTGGAGCTCAGGGAGCTTTCAATTTGTTCTCTAAGGAACCCGCTGTTACTTTCATAGGGCAAACGTTATGTTTTACACTATCTCCCATGAGTATGGAATTTTTAACTTTTAGGACAATGGATCTGGCCATGCATTAGAATCACCTCAAAAGTTTAAAATGATTGGTTCCTATTCCAGACAAATTAAATCAGACTTGCTTGTGGAGAACCCCAGGTAACTATAGTTTTTAAACTTCACAGATGATTTTAATGTACGTTCATGATTAGGAGTCACTAATTTCTACTTTTGACCAGAAAAGTACATGTGTATCTCATTATTTTGTTTCATCTATTTATTCTTTCTCATTTTATAATTAAAATAATTAAATGATGGCTAATATTTTACTATTTATTTTGTAGACTTAAACATTCCATTCATTATGATCCTTGCTAAATACAATTTTATTGTCTAATCCATAACTTCAATACTAAAATCTAGGAATCTCTTAAGATCTTTGTTTTAGATTCTCGGTTGTTTTATACAATTCATTATTTATCCTATATCAGTGATTTAGAAAGAAATTTATGCCATATACATGAAAGATGTTAATAAATTATTAAAGCATGATACCACTTTGTCTTAAATTTTCATAATTTTTAATTTCATATGCTTTTCTATTTTTTGTCATACTGAATCTTTGTTGTTAGCATTAGGTCTTAGTTTTATCTTTAAACTACAGATTTTTTTTTCTGGTGAATGGCTCATTTTTGCCTTTTAATATTTTAAAATACTTTGAAGGAATTAAGACTTTGAAATTGCCATAAATAAGAATGCAATGAATATTTACCACCAACAACATAAAACATCACTAATACAGTTAAAGCCCCTTCTATATCCTTCCCTTCTTTGCTGTGTTGACAGATTAATCAAATAAGGACATAGTAGGCCACAGTAAAATCTGACTTTTGGATAAACAACTATTAACTTTTTAGTTGTCTCAAATATTGCATGTGATACAAAAAGTTCATTAAGTATCTGAAATTCACCAATATTTATTTTGAAATTCACCAATTTTGCAACTTTATTCCCTCATGTATTTTTCTACTTTTACAATACATGCAATGATTTAGAAGTTTGATTAAAAAAAGGTTCAAAATTGTCATATGTTCTGTGTATACATATGCAACACATATGTATTAGGATATACAATATCTTTGAATCCTACCTTAATATAGTAATTGTTTTTTTAATTATTCATGTTTTTCTAGTTAATTTGTTTTCAATGACATAATATTCCATTGATTGACAATTCACAAATTATAACATAACCAAACAGATACTTCTAAATTTTTACAATCACAAACAACGCTTCTGTGAATATTCTCAAATATCTCCTCAGATACTTAACAGTTCTTCAGAATATATATCTAGAGTGAAATTACTATATTGTGGGCTGTTTATATCTTAACTATTAATCATCAGTCTTACCTATTAATCTGAATAGAGTTGGGGTAACATCAAGCTTTTAGATATGTTAGCAAGGATGAAGTGCCATTTCAAATTGCAATCTTAAATAATTTATATATAATGTTTCATCATATGATCCCCAAAATGCAATGAGATAGGTTCAGTGACAAGGAGTCTAATTGTGACAGTGTGATTTTACCAATTTTTTTATTTGATCCATATTACATTCCAAAGACTAAGCATCATTAGTTACATTTTACAGATGAGGAACCTAAAGTTTAGAGAAACTACATGCTTATCTCAAATCTCTCAGTTCACAATAGAACCAATATTAAAAACTGAATTTTCCAAATTCCAACTTCAAGTTTTCTCCTCTTATTAAAAATCCTAAATTGATATACATATAAGGTTTTTAAAGTTAAAGTAAATAAATTAATTTTGGTATTCCACATTCAAAAACATCTTAAAATATTTTTTTCCATATTCAACAAATTGAGAAGCAAATGACAGTCTAAATGTTTTGAGAAAAGGGCAAGAATATATACTGTGTTTCTTAATTGGAATAAATTCTGACTTAAAATAAGTAGTACTTTGCATTTAGCTAATGCAACAAAATACAGGCAAGTTCTCTTTTATCTGCATGGTTACAAACCTGATTAGGCAATTGTGTGACCTTCTTACTGACAGTAGTCCATTGTAAAAAGATTTATAGAAAAAAATCATATATATATATATATATATATATATATATATATATATATATATTATTTCTAATGTTTGCAATCACTCACCGACAACCCAGGAAGTTTATAATTCATATTTCTGAGATTATTTCAAAATCATGGACATCAATTTCTTGAAATTATAAACACTATTTAATATACATTTATTGTAGAGATGAAAATGGAAATATCAAGTGATTAGGTAATTTACACTAAATTTTATTAAATCAATAAAGTGGAAACAAAACCCCTCAACTCATGATAAGAAAGAAAAAAGAAAAACTGCAAATATTTTCTAATAATTTTATGAAAAAATTATGAAATTATTTGTAAATTATTTGGTCTGTAGCAAGTTGTAAAATGGTCCCAAAGATGTCTACATGAATATATTACTTTAGAAAGCAAAGGGATTTTTTCCCAGAGGGATTAAATTAAGGATTTTGGAGAGAAGATTGGTTTGGATTATTCAAGTGGTTCCTTTTCATCCACATACCTTCCTTTTAAATTTTTTTTTTCTTTTGGTTCTGGGGATTGAATCCACGAGTACTTCCTCACCATTGAGTTATATTCCCAGATCTTTTTAATTTCAATTTTTTTATTTTGAGATTGGATATTGCTAAATTGCTAAAACATGTGTCAAAATTGTGAGCATCCTGCCTCAGGCCCCTGAGTTGGTAGAATTATAGGTTTACTCCACCATGCCAGGCACAATCATTCTTAAAAAGGGATAACTTGTTTGTATTCTTAATAGCTGCCATTCTAACTCGAGTGAGATGAAATCCTGGAATAGTATTGATCTGCATTTCTCTAATTGCTAGAGATGTTGAACATTTTTTTCATATATTTGTTGATTGATTGTATATCATCTTCTGAGAAGTGTCTGTTCAGTTCCTTGGCCCATTTATTGATTGGGTTATTTGGGGTTTTTTTCTATTTCTATGAGGAATGTCATTGGGATTTTTATTGGAATTGCATTAAATCTCTATTGTTCTTTTGGGAGTAGTAAGAATACAAACAACAATAAATGTTGGCAAGAATGTGGGGGAAAAGGCACATTCATATATTGCTGGTGGGACTGCAAATTGGTGCAGCCAATATGGAAAGCAGTATGGAGATTCCTTGGAAAAGTGGGAATGGAACCACCATTTGCCCCAGCTGTCCCTCTCCTCAGTCCATACTCAAAGGACTTAAAAAACAACATACCACAGGGATATAGCCACATCAGTGTTTATAGCAGCACAATTCACAATAGCTAAACTGAGGAACCAACCTAGATGCTAGTCAAGAGATGAATGTATAAAGAAAATGTGATATATA
>NW_026000108.1:50780634-50841139 GCF_001458135.2 Marmota marmota marmota | reverse complement strand
AGCCAATCCCTCCAAAAAACAAATGCTGAATGATATCTCTGATTTAAGGATGCTGATACATAATATGCTGCGGGGGTGGGAAGGGTGGGAGGATTAAATGAACTCTAGATAGGGCAAAGGGAAAAGGAGAGGGAGGGAAAAGGAGGGAGCATAGGGGCAAGAAAGACTATGGAATGTGATGTTCATCATTACCCTAAGTACCTGTATGAAAACATGGAGGATGTGACTCTACTTTGTGTACAACCAGAGATATAAAAAATTGTGCTCTGTATGTGTAATATAAATTGTAATGCATTCTGATGTCATATATAACAAATTCAAATTAAAAATAAAAAGTACAAAAAATAGAAAACGTCAAAAATAGATAATTGATTTTATCTTACAGTAGATATCTCTATTAAATATTGTGAATATATATTTAAAAAAAGGAATAACTTCCCAGCTATGGACAGAAGGAATTGTAGAAAAATGGTCAGAGAGATAAAATCTTTCTGGGTTTGAAGTTGGCCATGAACCAAGAAATGTGGGCAACCTCTAGAAGGTAGAAAAGGTGAGAAATAGACTCTCAAAATTATTCAGCATATACTTGTACATTGTTGTACTGCAGACTAGTACAACCACTTTGGAAAGCAGTGTGGAGATTCCTCAAAATACTAGGGATGGAACCACCATATGATGCAGCTATCCCTCTCCTTGGTATTTTCCCCAAAATTCTGAAATTGGCCTACTACAGTAATACAGCCATGTCAATGTTTATAGCAGCGCAGTTCACAATAGCTAAATTATGGAATCAACCCAGATGCCTGTCAGTAGGGAAATGAATGAAGAAAACATATATATATACATACACATACATACAGTGGAGTTCTACTCAGTCTTTAAAGATAATAAAATTATGACTTTTTCCAGTAAATGGATGAAAATGGGGAATATCAAATTAAGTGAAATAAACCAAACTCAACCTTGAAGTTTGAAGATTTTCCTCATATGAAGAAACTAGAAATAAAGAAATTAAATTAAAGGGCTGGAAGGATAGAATTTCTTAAAGGGAATATAAGTAATGTAGAAGAAGGAGATCAAGAGACAGAGTAGAGGAATTAAGGGGAGGCAATGCCGAATGAAATATTAGAAAATCATGTTATGTGCATATATAAATATACCACAGGGAATTTTATTATGCATAATCAAGAAGAACCAATTAAATACAAATAAATACATAAACAAAATGAAGTCTAGTAGAGTAGAGGAAGGGAAATGGGAGAGGGGAGGGAGAATGGGAGGGAAAATTCTAAAGAAAAGGAAGGAGATCATGAACTGAGATCAAATTCCTTGAATGTGTGTATTATTTTATCAGGATTAACCCAACTACTATGTATAACTACAAATCTCCAATTTTTTAAAAAAGTGCATCCAGAAGGTACTGAAACCCTTCCAGCAATTTAATTCTAAGCCAGTGAAACCTGTGTTGTTGTTCTACAGAACTCTGAGATACAATTTGGTGTTATTTTAAGCCCCACATTTTGTGGTAACTTATTACAGTGACTGTTATGGTTTGGATGAGAGGTGTCTTTTGAAAGCTCCTGTTAAAGCAGGAATATTCAGAGGTAATGTGATTAGATTATGAGAGCTGCAATGTCATCATTCCATCTAGTTTGAATGGACTGACTGGTGGTAACAGTAGTGGCTGGAGGAGGTGAGTGCTGGGTTCAGTCCTGGAAGGGTGCATCTTCCCTGCCTCCTCTTTTCCTGCTTTCTCTGGGTTTTCTGATCCTGCCATGAGCTGAGCAGCTGGCCTTAGAGGGGCCCTTCCCCCATATTGTGTTGCCTCACTTTGAGGCCAAAGCAATGGAGTTGATCATGTATGGAGTCAGACCCATGAAACTGTGAGCCACAAATAATCTTCCCTTCTTCTAAATTGTTATTATAGGGTATTTTGGTTACAACTATATGAAAGATGACAAAAATGGTGGCAATAGAAAAATAATAAGTGGTCTACTTTGCCATGCCACTAGCATGTTTGGGTAGTTGGCAAACTCAATATTTCAATATACATTTCTTGATAAGAATTATGATGCTAGTTATATTTAGGAGAAATATATCAGATTTGATTAGGAGACCTGGTACCTTATGTTTTTGTGTAAAGAACCAGCATGGTTTTTATTTTGAAATACTGATTCACAGTATCCATCTCAAGAATTTCTCATTATTATTTCTTAATTTCCTGATGGGAATACAAAATGGCATTGTTGCTTTGAAAAAATGGTTAAGCACTTGGCAAAACCCCAAATACCTATCATCTGTTATTCAATTGTAGTACCCATACAATTGAATTCTCAAAAATAAAAACTTACAAACTATTGATCAAAGGTAGTGATATGTATGAATCTCAAAATAACTCATACTAAAATAAAACATAAACATTATATGACATGTTTCTAAATATAGTATAGTTTTAGAAAGACAAAAGTGAAAAAGGCAAAAAAAAAAAGGATTTTGAGAAGCTGGGAGTTGAGAAAAGTCACTGCTTGCAATGGGTAGTGAGGGAGCTCTGTAGGGTTATTCAAAAGTTCTATATCTTGATAGCAGTAGTAGTGCAAGACAGAGTAGATTTGTTCAAATTCAGTGTAACTTTGCACTTAAAAAGGGTGAATTTTACTTTATATAATTATACCTTAGAAAGCTTAGGTTATAAAAATAAGACACCTATTTAAATGTCTTAGATTTTCACCAACTTAGATTAAACTGGAATATACTTTAAAATTTTTTAATGTGTGCATAATAATTATATAGAATAGTTGGTTTCACTGTGGTTTATTTGTATATGTACATAACATAGAGAATTTAATTTTTTAGTGCCTCCCTTACCCTCCTTCCTGTGGTCCCCTTCCTTTACCTCACTGATCTTTGCTCTATTTTCATGAGATCCCTTTTTGTTTTTTCTCTGTTCTTTAATAGTAGTATACTTTTAAGTCAAATGACAACAAGTATCTGAGACATTTTGGAAATATTGTGCTAATGAATTTCAGAGGGATAGAAATCTTTCACTTGACTATTAACTAAGTACTGAATAAATTGTAAAATCCCCAGTGAAAATATTTCTCTCATGAGATTGTTAGGTTCAACTCTGATCCAATTTTTAAACAACATCCTAAGAAAGCTATGCATTCCAGGTCATTTGTGCTTAGAGATAAAGATTATCCTGTCCCAATCAATTGTCCTAAAAATGAGTTTTAAGCAATTCCCAAACTGCTGTAAATGAGCCTCAGAAGTCATCTTTTCCTGCAGTGAATCGATGGGATTTCTGTAGTATGAGGCTGTTCGTTTCCTTCCCCAAGAGTTATTATAATTAGAAATGTTCTTGTTAAAAACTATAGAAGAAACTTATCTCGAGTAAAACCATATACTGATTTAAAAATAAAATTGTCACTTATTAAGCTATTAAAATTCATCTCATATAAAGAACAGGGGATTTTGTTTAGTAGCTTTTTTGGATTTTTAAAGAGCCTGAGGAGTTGCACAAAATACATTGATATATTTAACATACTCATTACCTCTTCTGTAGTGTCTTATATTATAAATATTATATAAAAATATCTTGGCATACAGTAGTTCAATGAAGTGTTGCCCTAAAATCCAAGAAATTCTCTTAAACCAAAGACCCTGAGAATCTGTGCAGGGATTTCAGGAGTCCTGTTGATATTTAAGGTTAGCCTATGGTGAGAAGCAACTCTGACATTTCCTGATTCTGTGAGCAGGATGTAAAGAAATGAAAGACCAAAGACCTTCACTGAGACAAAGATTTGTTTTTTTTCTGAGTTATAAAAAATATCAGGGGGCTGGGGATATAGCTCAGTAGGCAGAATGCTTGCCTCACATGCACAAGGCCTTGGGTTCAATCCCCAGCTCTGTATGCGAACATAAACACACACACACACACACACACACACACACACACACACAAATCAGTATTGAAGAAGAGGAGTATGGTTATAGTTTTCAAAGCAACTTCCACAGCTGTATAAATGATATGATGATACAGGACAAGAAGCATTGTTACTGGAGGTAGCTAGAGTAGTTAGAAAGCATTCCAATAGGCCAGGGATGCAGTAATAATCAGTATGAATGGAGTGAAGGAGAAATAGACCTGTAGGGACTTGTTGACCAATTGAATCAACAAATAAAGACAGAATTTAAGAATGATGCAAAGGTTGCTAGATATTTTCAGGTCGATTATCTTAAATTGCCAGAGCCTAGAGCACTGATTTTTTTTTTAAATTAATGGTTTCAGGGTATATTGATGTATCTTAAGCCTTGCACATGTGTGCCACCAAAATTAAATCAACACATAATTTTTCTCTTGTTCTATTGTAATGTTCTATGAATTCTATTTCAGAATAAAATTTTTTCCAGGTTCTTTATTTCCATGAAATATAGTGCTCCTTCCCACTATTTCACACAATTCCATTTTCTGGAATGATTTAGTATATCCCTACAAGTGACAAATCTTATGGGATAAAGGCCATTAATCTTAATATCACCTTTTATCTGAGTGGAAACTCCTTTCATTTAGTGATAGTCAGTTTTTGTGCTTCAGACCTCCACATGCTAAAATGGTTCTCTAAAGACATTTTAATTAAAATATGTCAAGAAAAAGGCAAAGCAAACCCTTAAAAATAAAGCCCCATGACTTGGTTTAGAACTTTACCCTTCCATCAGAATTGAGGTCTGCAGGAAGTGTTGATGACCTGGTGTCTGTAATTAAATGAAAGGGTGCTTACAAGAACCTATTCATATGCTTTATGATATCCCTCAGGATCATTTAACTGACTAATTTGGACAGCCTAGACAACAAATTGAAGGCCTGGACTCTTCTTCTTTTATAACTCTGTACACATAATCCCAAATTGATTTGTCTCTAATACATGAGAACCAAATGAAAAATTAATTAGATTGACTACAACCCTGAAGTGAGCACTTTAGTGCTGTTTTGCTTTGGCTATTTGATCCTCTTTCTTTTGATTTATCAATAAAGTAGCCCATGTGAAAAAATCATAGAAGAAAGGTAAGATCAAGCATCAGAAAAATCTAGACAAACTGTAAAACTGAGCAGTCTCTGCAAAGTGGAGGATTTAGAGTAGGTCTCTAGGTACTAACTGTACTATAAACAATATATTCAGATGAAATCAATTTTCCCCATTTCTTAAGCTTAGGAGTTTTTTTTTTCTTGCATATTCTTTTTTTTTCTTTTCTTTTCCTTTTTATTTATTTATTTATTTTTGGTGATGTGAGGGATTGAAGCCAGGACCTCACACAGGTTAGGCAAATGTTCTGCCACTAAGCTGCACCCCCTATCCCCTGAACTTTCTAAATCTCTGGCTCTGTCTCTCTTCCAAGTTTAAAAAAAATAGGCAAAAAGTTTGGAATTGACAGACACTTCAGAAAAGACGGCATATAAATGATTGGTAAGCTCATGAAAGTAAGATTAATCATCAGAGAAATGTTCCACAACACATGATTGGGCTTCAGGCTTAGCACTTTTTCACTATTCTGCACAACAGGCTGAAGTTTGCTTCAGCAATCCTGGGAGTAGAAAAGGAAGTGGTTTATCAAGAGCCTCTATAGATGAGCCCATTCTGAAGTCTAGATGCTTTCTTTTTTTTTTTATTTTTTTTATTGTTGGTTATTCAAAACATTACATAGTTCTTGATATATCATATTTCACCCTTTGATTCAAGTGGGTTATGAGCTCCCATTTTTACCCCATATACATGCTAAGTGAAGCTAGCCAATCCCTAAAAAACAAATGCCAAATGTCTTCTTTGATATAAGGAGAGTAACTAAGAACAGAGTAGGGTTGAAGAGCATGAGAAGAAGATTAACATTAAACAGGGATGAGAGGTGGGAGGGAAAGGGAGAGAGAAGGGAAATTGCATGGAAATGGAAGGAGACCCTCAGGGTTATACAAAAGTACACACAAGAGGAAGTGAGGGGAAAGGGAAAAATAATACAAGGGGGACAAATGAATGACAGTAGAGGGGGCAGAGAGAGAAGAGGGGAGGGGAGGGAGGGGAGGGGGGATAGTAGAGGATAGGAAAGGCAGCAGAATACAACAGACACTAGTATGGCATATTCTTTTTTTATCTTTGTAATGGAAACAATTCCTGTTAATATGTTTCTCTCTCCATTTCATCTTTAGCTACTCATTTAATAGCTACTCATCTGTAGTTATTCATTTAAAAACTGGCTTATAAATAACTGTAATCATAGAAAAGGGTGAAGGGTTCATGTAATGTAACCCCAGAACTTTTATGGGTAAAGATGCTAAGAGCCAGGCTGGGGACATAGCTCAGCAGCAGAGCGCTTATCCTACATGTGTGAGAAAGTGGGTTCAATCCTTAGCACCACATAAAAATAAACAAATAATATAAAGACATGCTGTCCATCTAAAACTTCAACAAATTAAAAAAAAATACTAAGAGACTTGGAAGCTCATGGCAGTACAGGGGAATCAACACTAGTTTTCCTTCAACCCCCCCATTCCTGTACTCCATAGGTCTACTTATAATTTAATAACCACCATTAGCCCAGTATGTTGACAGCAGAAGGGGAAGTTTTTGTTGAACTAAAATACCATCTGGAGTGATTGATAAAATTTATTTAAAAATATCTCAGTCAATATCAAAGTTGATGATGAATAAAATTGTAATATATTTACTGCTAGTGCTGAAAATTAGGTCTATAGAATAAAAATGTATATATATATATATATATATATATATATATATATAAAATATAAAACAAATACAAAGAATATTTTATTTATAGTACATCAAATATATAGCAAACATTTACTTGACTAGTGAGCATCATAATTTTCATTAAATCTTTTTATATTTGAGACCCCAAAGAGTTATACATCACTTTTGGTAACATTGCATGGGCTGAAACTTAAGAACATACTTAATGACCAGGAAAAAGAGATGAGCAGGGAATATATAGACCAACAGTCCTTGCTAAAGTTGTTTTCTCTGAGGTACTTAGAACCAACACAGGGAGAGAAAAGTTTAAGTTCCAATATAGTGGGAACAGTGCTGCAATTATTCACTCTTTGTGGAAACTAGATATCATGCTCAAATTTGTTGCTCTTAGAGTTGAATAAGTGATTCTTTATCATGGTGTGGGGAAAAAAAATCAAGAACTACCTAATAGTGCATCATTCTTAAAGCTAGTATCACCTACAGAGTTAAAATGAAAACAGGGAGAGTGGAATAAGATGAAGGAGCAATTGTCAGTACTTGCAGAAAAACCTGTAGAAAGGGTCCCTTACTAGAGTATGATCTTGATGAACACCTAACCGACTTACGACAACATGGCACAGAGGGATGTGGGGAAATGTTTTTACTTTGACTTCAATCTAATCCATCCTCCAGATCTCCTGCCTATGCCTCAGAGCTGAACCCAACCACAGCAAGAGGGAAAGAGTCCATTTATGAAGTTTGGTGATCCCTCAGCATAGAACAGATAAAGAAGGGCAAACGGTGGCTTTAGATAGAAGCACACAAAAGTTATAAAGCAGAAATATACAAAGTTCTATAAGATTACAGAGAAAAATATCCACATTGTATTGTGAATTTGAAAAATATTTCCTTCTTCTAGATATTTCTATGAAATATTGTCTTATTTCAACCAAGAAATAATTTATACCAATATTGTAATTAATTCTAAAAATCTTATTCATAATTCATTCATTCACTAAGTCAATATGTACTCTGTATTTACTTTCTGTCACAATCAGTCTTAGGCATTGAGTTTTACAGTAGCAGTAAAACAAATATATATATATATCTATAAAGTCTGAACTCTATAATGTAGGCAAATAAATATCTATAATTGGTTGGGAAAGTTGTATTTAATAATTTCCCTCTGTGGGTTGGAAGGAATATTTAGAAATGTGGTGAGCTGAGTATTTTATCTATTTAGTAGCTAAGAAGAAAAAATGGTTTTGAAAATTTATTATGGAGATGATGTGTCCATTTAAGCACAGGTTTTTGGTTTCATTGAAGGAGTTACACAGTTATTCCTCTTTGCAGCAACAGAGGAGGTGCTAAGTACTCTATGTGGGGAGGACAGCCATTACTAGCGTGGGAACTCTAAAATCTCAGAAATGTATAATGAGGATATTGAAGTGTTTTATCCTGGGAAGTATAATTTAAATTTCTTTTGGTATCTTTCCTATGATTCACAAGCACTATAAGAAACCACTTGTATAACTGAATGCAATGGGTTCCCTCCTTAGTGAATGCAAAGCCTATAAACACAATCAGGAGATAAAAGAGTGACATTGATGATAGGTTTATTACTTGCAGTCCAGGGGATTTTCCCAAAGCAGTTTCTCTGAGCAAAGAAAGCAAGAGGCTTTTAATGGAGAGAATCTTGCTTATTCATGCAAAACAGTCTCATTGTCACATGTAGAGGTGGGCACACTATGGAGCATGTTCAGTTCCATGTCATGCCTCTTCATACATTGCCTGTTCAAAAAATGGTAAGAATGGAAAGTCCTACACAGAGAATTTAGTATTATAATGGGCAAAGTTCAATTCTAGGTCACCTAACAGAGTAGGGCAGAATGGTTTAAAAGTTTATCTGGTACAGAATTATCTTCTAGTTCACCCTGAAATTGTCTCTGGTAGACCTTGTCTGAAAAAAATAGAACAACTTTAAAGGCACAGTTACAGTCATTTGAAGGGACCACAAACTTTCCTGCAAGCTTAGATGATTGTCGCTGAAAATGAGGTCCAGTGGCTAACACATGTATATATGTATACATGTATGTGTATGCACATGCACACACACACAAACACATGCACACTTGGTATTTCCTATGTAGTATGATGGAGGAAGAACATGGTCTTTATTAGCTGGCTTGAGACACAGTCAGATGGGGAAGTAACCACAGTGACAAGAGAAGTTTGGGTTATCCAAGAGACCATAGTTAGAGCCCAAATGAAATTCAGGGGCAGCTTCTCTATGGAAGTTGGCATGTGAGAGAGGAATTATGTTTTGGATGTGTGATGGAATTTCAGTCAAGCATGCTATATGCAAAAATTCAGAGTAAGAACAGGATGGAAGAATTATAATATGTCAGAATGATCTAAGTTATATATACTAATTTAACAGAATTTCCCAAATAGTATTCATTAAAGTAAACTTCACATAGGAAATTTAATTACTGAATTATAATGGTATAATATTTTGGTGTAGGAAAATCTGATACATGATCAATAATTGCAGCTTCTTAAAACAATGGATTGTTTATTTGATGAAAACTAATGTATTCTTTCTTCTTTTCTGCCTTTCTTTTGTGATATGACACTTGTTATATGTTAGCAACTTGGCTAGATAGCAAGGATACACAATGGAAACCATAACACATGGTATGTACTAAGGTAGGTTCATGGAGCTTCCATGAAGAGGGACCTATTTTACTTGAGTGAGAATAGATGCTTATAGTAAGTTGCCTGGACATAGCGACACCTAATGTAAACCAAACATGATTATTATGTGTCAGGAAGAGAAGGAGGGTAACAGCATATTCTAATGCAGGTATAGACAACTGAGTATAAAGATACAGAGGTGTGTATTAGCATGGTGCATTTAGAGAACTGTCAGCAGTTTGGATTGCTTTATTATAAAGTGGGAATGGAGTGTGATGAGAAGGTTTCAAAAGTACCTTATATGCAAGGTTTGGATTTAGCTCATAAATCAAAGCAGTTGGACCAATTTAAGTGTGATTTATAATGACCTAATAATATGTTCTATGAAAAGAGCTTTGTATATATTGCATCATTTCATTAGTTTTATGAATTGGATAGTATTGGTTTTTTTCATTTGTATATATATCAATGGAAAATATGTAAGGGAGAGAGGTACTAAAGATAGTCCTAGAGCCATACCATCTAATTCAAGAAGCAGCCTGCTTAACCACAATTCTGTCCTGATCCATCTGGACTTAAATATTTTGAGGATTATCCTGTGGCAGTGTGATTAATGCACAAATGTAGGAAAAGTAAAAATAAAAGCTGAAGTTTATTATAATAATCAATATGAAAAATGTTTATGTTACCTAAGACAGTTGCTGTTGAGATAGAAAAGTGTGGAAAGATTTTAAATGTTTTGGTGAAGCAAAAATTAATAATTAATAACTTAATATCCGATTGGATGTGAGATTAAAAAAAAGACAAAAGTTGAAGAGTGTTTCTATTTTTCTGAATTTGGTAACTGAATGAAGGATGATAGTCTGCATATCATGGAATTTAGTAAACAGAGAAGAGTGGGGTTTTGCCATTACAAGGAAGATGGGTAACACCTGACCTGTCAATATAGAGATATATATGGACTTCTCAAGTGTGGGAGTTTTTTTAGGACAATGGACATAAATGGAGTTGGAGAGTTTAGAGAAGTAGTACTAGATAGAAGTTACTATTATTGGGGGTCCTAAATGTGAACTTCATCTTGTGATTCTTGAATTTAAAAGAGAAAATGGAGGCTCATTGTTCTTTGGATGAAGACCCCGTCCCTTAATATGTTTTGTAGGATCCTGCTGTGATCTGTCCTCTACTCATGCCTTCTGTCTACACATTCTCTATTCACTCTAAGCAGAAATTTTACTCCTGTGTTAGTCAGCTTTGTATCTCCTTGACAAAAATACCTGACAAGGACAAGGTAGAAGAGGAAAAGTTTATTGAGTCACAGCTTCAGAGGCCATGAAGGGTTGACTCTGTTTTTCTAGACCTAAAGTGAGGCAGAACATCATGGTGGAGAAAAGTTACTCAGCTCATGGTAGATGGGAAGCAGAAAAAAAGGAGGAAGGCACGAGAGGGAAGATGCAGCCTTCCAGTGGCCCACCTGCCTACTCTTTCTATCCATTTAATCTATTTAAACAGGATGGACTGGTTAGGTTACGGTTCTTATAATCTAATGATTTTTACCTCTGAATATTCAGTGAATTTTGCAGGGGTCAGGGTGGGGGACAACTCATAACCAAACTGTAACAAATACCTACCTTATTCTTGATCCATAATTATATGAGCCTCTTTAGCATTTCTGAAGGGTTTATTTTCACTGATTATTGTTAATCCAATATACCATGTTCTCTATCAATGTGGGAATTCACCCCTAATAATTTATCTCTTATATATATTGTTCCCTTCAAAATTAACCAACATCTATTCATCTTTCAGAGCTTTGCACACACAAACACATAAGAAACCCTCTATGTGCTCCTATAGCCAACAAGACTATTTCAACTATATCAAAATTTAATGATGCATAATTAGTTGTCTGTTTCTTCAGAAGATTCCAAATTATAAGCCTGTTCAGTTCTTGTTTTTCCTACTAACTACTCTTCCTTCAGAGGATCTAGCACATTTTTTATTGATGTTGTACAGAAAAATATAATTCTTGGAATGAATAAGTAAATGAGTAAGTAAGGAGGAGAAGAAAGATTGAAAAGACAAAATTTTAAGATGTAGAAAGAGGATTATCTAAAATGAGGTTTTAAAGGATATACCAAGGGAAAGAATAAAAGTAGAGAGGAATTTCTTAGGATCCAGGAAACAAAAAGTTTGCCCAGGATGAAGAGGTCAACAGGCTAGCATTGTAGTAGTCAAATTATACAAAGTAGAAATTATCTACTAGATTTTGCAACTTGGAAGTTAACTTTGAAAGCAATAATGAGATGTGTCTTTGATTTTATGAAAAATTTTGTTTTCCTTTTGAATAAATGGAAATAAAGATCTTCTCATTAAAACGCACATGAGGTATCTTTTCCCCAATAGCAAGGAGAATTGGTTATCTATGGATAATTTGGTCAGTGCTTGATTAGTTTATTCTAAAATTTTAATATATATTCCAAATGGGAAATACCTCATATGTAAAGCACTCATTGGTTATATATTCTATAGCCAGATGATTTAGGTAAATATAGTATCAATATTATATGAAAATTAATATTAGGAAATATAATAAATAAGTAATTTCTCCCCAAACCTACAAAGGGATTTCTAATGATCCTAATATTATGATTAACTAATGTAATATTGTACTGATGTTTTAAAGTTTTTTCATTTTAATATTTACTTGTGGTAATATATACCTAACCAAAGAAATATAATAACAGGCTATTCTTACTGAGTTTTTTTTTTTTTTGGGTGGGGGGTGGGGCTATGTTGGGGATTGCTTTACATCTGAGGTATATCCAAGTCCTATTTTTTTAAATTTTACTATAGGGTTTTGCTAAATTGCTTGAGTGTCTCACTAAGTTTCTGAGATTGACCTGAAACCTGAGATCTTCCTGCTTCAGCCTTCGAAGTCACTGGGAATACAGGCATGAGCTACCATGCCCAGTTCTATTCTTACTTTTTGTAGAATTTATTTTCTTAAAATTTTACATGGAATATCCAATTTTTAAGGTAAGAGAACATTATTGTCAATAATCTTCGGTAATATCTATCACATTTTACTAAAACATGTACTTTTATTTTATTGAATTTAATTATTTGTTAGAGAAAATGCTTAATTCATTTTCTGCTGTTCTTTTAAAGTTTAAACTAAAAGTTTAGAAATAAACATCCCTGGTTAGACTTGTGATATAAAAGAAAGGGAAAGATCTAATTTTTGTACATATGTACTTTTATAACTCTTCTCCATCAAGATATTTTTAAACTGGTACTATTCATTCAAAATAGAGCTACTATAAAAATAAATCTCTCAAGTCTTTGCTCCTCTACCACATAAGTTAGCATAAATGGGGGCAGAGGTAGTATAGTGAATAGGAATGTTATGAAAATTTGTAACAGGGTAATGCATGAGTAAGACTAAAATGCCTTGATTAAAATATTGCAGTTTCTATGAGATGTCACTGAAGTATAAAAAATTTCTAAAATATTTACTGTTAATATATTTCTAATAACATTTCATAGCAATCTGCATTTTATATACTACCCTCCTTTGCAAAAATTAGAATTTTGGCATTTGGAAAAGAAAATTTATAAGAGGCTGTATTACATCTTTCAGCATTGTAATGTTTATGAAACTTGGTTTGCATTCTTTTTCTTTTGCTGTTTTTATTAACTACTGGATGGTGAGCTTTAAAATTATACTGTGTTGTTTCCTTCTGTCTGCAAGTATGTAGTAGGATTTCAATAAAGCTTTGCAAAATATGTGCATAACAAATATCTAAATTAAAGGGATAAACAGTTTCTGAGTCTCTCCCCTAGCTTATAATGAAAATCTGAGGAGTAAAAATAACAAAATTATGAAAAATAGGGAGTCTAGGAATTGGTCTAAGATGTATATTTGCATAAATTCTCCATGTTCTGTGTCATTGTTTGTGGAAAGTGGAGGATTTTTATATGATACTTGAAGGTCTTTTCCAGCTCTACCAATTTACAATTTCCCCTTGCTACTTGGCAAGGCAGTATGCTGTTGGATCCTTATCTATGGGCACTTGGGTGAGCATTCTCTAAATAGCCCCCTTCTTTCCCTGGTATGTTATTTGTCTGCAGTGACATGAAGCAATTCTAATAAACTGCATGAAGCAAATTTTGGGTAGTGTAAGATAATAATAATAATAATAATAATAATTATAATACATGAAACCAATACAGTTGAATGCATCTAATACATGAAGTCATGAAGCCAGTCGCTCTTCATATATTATATATTGTTTTATGATTCCAATTTTACATTCAAGGAGACTGAGATTAAGAGAATTGGATATTTTCTCAGAGTACTTTTTATAGTAGTAATTATTACAGTAGAGTACTGCCTCAGATCTCTGTAGCCCCAAAACACATGCTTATTGCACTATGTTCAGAGTAAAGCTAGGTAAGAATCTTAATTGAGTTGAATTTTGTTTGTTTATTTTATTTTGTGGGTTTTTTGTTATTGTTTTTGTTGGAATGAAAGACATTTTACATTTCAGTACAAAGTTTTATTTTCTAAGAAACTATAATAAATTATGTGTCTACCTTTTGCTCTGAACAACTGACAAGAAAAATAAAGTTAAATTTTCCTTTTCTTTAACATTAATTGGTTCATTGTTGGATTTGTATATTAATGATTTAAAGAGAATCTAATATTGAAATGAATGCAAGAATGAAGATAATAAATAAGATGTCTCATGTTAGAAAAGCATCCTTTTTTCTAGTAACCAGAGGAACATTTATTCATTTTCTTTATTGGCACAAGCAAAAAGAGAGAAGGAAGGGGAAGGAAGAAAAGATAATGAATGCTCACATAGTTCTATGCCAGGCACACTTCTGAACACTTTATATTATAAGAAGTACTGTAGTCCTCACAATAACCCTATGAGTTACTTACATTTATAGCACTGGGAGAAGATGCATGGGTGGTAGGGGTGAGGGAGGTATGGTTTTCACACATAGTGTCAAACTGTGGCTAGACTTTTAATTTTCATTTTCATTGTCTTTTCCCACATAATAATATTAGTGTCTCCAATATAGTATTAAAAACTCAAATATGCATCATGCTTTTCAGTAAAGATGCAACTGTACTAAGTAAGTCTCAATCTAGATGAGGCTTTCTTATTTAGGGCTGTCTGTGAGTGATGGCTATGTCTTTGATACAAATGTGTCCCCAATGCTGGAAGGAGCCGCTATAACAGAAAGGTTACTTGATAATCACAAGTACAGGAACGATAGCTTTTTCTAAACCATAATGATTTGGGGGTGTCTTCATGTCTCTGGAAGGCTTAACACGATACTGTATTTCCAGATATCTGTAAATCTGAGACTATATTAAAAAATTCTTTTATTTCACTTGAGTTAGCCAAAGAGATTATGTTGTTTGCAGTCAAGGCCATTAACCAATACACTGTATGTACAGCAGTCCCCCCCATCTCAGTTTTACTTTCTGTGGGTTCACTTACCCTTGGTGAACTGAAGTTTGAGTATATTAAATGGAAAATTGTGAGTCCTTCCTTTGTACAGGATGTCCATGCTAGATATATGTGACCACCTATCAGTCACTTAGTTGGTTATCAGGTTGATACACTCTCAAAGTGCTTGTATTCAAGTTAATTCTTATTTTACTTAGTAACTATTCCAAAGTGCAAGAACAGTGATGCTCACAATTTGAATATGTCAAAAAGAAACTGTAAAGTGCTTCCTTTAAGTGAAAATAATGGAAGAGGAGTGCTGAGGTGCTATGATCTATAGTAAATAATTGTTGTTAGTCTCTTATTCAGCTAATTTATAATTAGATTTTATCATGGGTAAATATAAAAATTATCTCTACTATGTATAAGCCTCAGTACTATCTGTACTTTCAGGCATCAATTAGGAGTTGGGGTTAGGGTTAGGATTAAGGTTGGGTTAGGATTAGGGCTAGATTTTTCCTATGTGATACCAGATACTCTGCTAAGCCTACCAAGCATTATAATAGCACATTCTCATAGTCTCACAAGGTATGTCAGCTTGCAGTCTTTGATTCCTAAGCCTTCAGGATTATGGGTGATTGGATATTAGAATTACTCTACTATCCCCCATATTTTTATAGAATCCTAATGAAGGAGCCATGCACCATACCTTTTCAAATGAAGAAACTAGAATTTCTGAGCATCCCAGCATATGACAAAGAGAATTATGTTTATTCAAAGATTAGATTTCCTCAAAACATGCCATTCATTTTTTTACTTTGTAATTTGATCTCTAAAATACATTTATTCATTCCCTTTTAAAAATTTGACAGTCTGAGAAAGCTTTAATAGAGAAACAATTGTATTGTTTGCTTTGCTACTGCTTCTGTGCTTGTACATTTATTTCTTCCTCATTATTTTGAACCTTTGTAATCTCTTTGGATCCTCCTGTTTGTGTAGCTCATTCATATTGTCACTTCATATTTCTTTGATTATTCCATGAGGAAAATGTGAGAATCCAAAGGAAATGCATTTCTACACTACATAACCTTTATTTTTGTGTTGTGACATTGCCCAGAATGATATTTTCCTAGTTAAGAAGTTGCAGCACAATAGTAGTCTCTAAGAGCTGTTCTATAGTCGGACTGCCTAGGTTTCAATTTCAACGATAATGTTATTGGGATGTGAGACTACAGGTGAGTTTCTAAGCCTCCAGGTGCTGCCGTTCAATGCATGAAAACTGAGGACAATCATTTATATCTCATATAAATAACTAAATTATTACAAATGGAGTACTTTGACCCACACATAAAAGTACTGACAAAATATTAGCTGCTGTAATTACTATTCTCATAGAGTAGAGTAAGGGCAGTTGTGTCTTGTCACCAGGCATTGGATCTATTCTAGGCATCTCAATTATACTATGTCCCCAGGTATTTTTTCTTCTATTTTTATAATGTCAACATTGTTTTAGTGACTCACCAGAAATCTGCATCTTGTCCTTGATTTTATTTTCCTTCCACTCACAATATTCAGTAGTTCACTAATTATATCTCTTAAATATCTCTTGAACCCATAAAAATATCTTTATTCATATTATTTATATTTACATTGTTAGCTTTCTATTAGGACTGGCCTCTTGTTTCTTCTATCAACATCAATGTGTTTTTTTGCAGAGTGTCATAATGTTATGTTAAATATGTATGTTAATGTTGTGAATCTGAGTAGAAAACTTTTTAATCATTTCACATAGGCCCTGAAATACAATTTCCTACTCTTTATGTGGCATGATTTATGTTTTTTCATCCTTGGCCACTTACTTCTACCCTCATTGTTTTTATGTTCCTGCCAGACTAATTTCTATTCATTTTTCCCTTTAATATTTTTTATAAATTTTGTTATTTAGGACCTACAGATACATTTTTTTCTCTTCCTGTGGGCCATTGTAATATTTGTTTGTCATATTTGTCACATTGTCACTACATATTACGACCCTTAGGAAGTATTCCCTTAAACTAAAGGCCATATATAATCTCATAACACACAGTATCAATCTTTCATTTCCTTTGTTAAAATGTATTTGCCTAAAAGATCAAGAATACAAACAATTATAAATGCTAACAAGATGTAGGAAAAAGGATACATGTGTACATTGTTTGGATAGCAGTATGGAGATTCCTCAAAAAACTAGGGTTGTAACCATCACATGGAACCCAGCAGTCCCACTCCTTGGTATTTTCCCAAAGGAAATAAAATCAGCGTACTATAGATACACATCTCAATGTTTATAGCAGCACAATTCACAATAGCTGAATTCTGGAATTAACTCAGATGCCTATCAATAGATGAATAGATTAAGAAATTGTGATACCAAAAAATCAACTGAAAGTGGATCAAGGGCTTAGGCAAAACAGAGACCCTGAATCTAACAGAAGAAAAAGTAGGCCCAAATCTTCACCATGTCGGCTTAGGGAATGACTTCCATAATAAGACTCCTAAAGCACAAGAAGTAAAATCAAGAATCAATAAATGGGATGGATTCAAACTAAAATGTTTCTTCATAGCAAAGGAAACAATATAGAAGGTGAAGAAAGAGCCTATAGAATGGGAAAAAAATTACCACATGCATCTCAGAACATTAATCTTCAGAATAAATAAAGAACTCAAACCCTCAACACCAAAAAAACCAAATAACCCAATCAATAAATGGGCTAACACACTGAACAGATGCTTCAGAGAAGAAATAAAATCCATCAACAAATATATGAAAAATGTTCAACATCTCTACCAATTAGAGAAATGCAAATCAAAACTACATTGAGATTCCATATCACTACAGTCAGAATTGCAATTATCAAGAAAACGAGTGACAATAAATGTTGGTGAGAATGTGGAGAAAAAGGTAGACTCCTAGACTGCTGGTGGAACTGCAAGTTGGTGCAACTACTGTGGAAAGCAGTATGGAGATTCCTCCAAAAATTTGGAATGGAACCACCATTGGACTCAGCTACCCTACTCCTCTGTTTATATGCAAAGGATTTAAAATCAGCATATTACAGTGACACAGCCACATCAATGTTTGTAGCAGCTCAATTCACAATAGCTAAACTATGGAACAAACCTAGATTCCCTTCAACAGATGAATGGATAAAGAAAATGTGGTATATATACACAATGGAATATTACTCAGCCTGAAGAATGAAATGATGGCATTTGCTGTAAATGAAGCTGGAAAATATGCTCAGCAAAATAAACCAATCCCAAAGAACAAAAGGTTGAATGTTTTCTCTGTTATGCAGATGCTAACTCACAATAAGAGGGAGTGGGGCTAGGGAAGAATAGAGGTACTTTGGTTTAGACCCAGGGGAGGGGGTATGAGGATTGGAAGGATTGTAGAATGAATAGGACATTATTACCCTATGTGCATATATGGTTACAGGTCCTGTGTAACTCTACATCATGTACAACCATAAGAATGAGAAGTTTTACTCTATGTATGATGTGTCAAGGTGCATTCTACTGTCACATATAACTAATTAGACCAAATAAAAAAATAAGTTAAGAAAAGAAATTGTGATATATACACAATTGAATTCTCCTCAGTCATAAAGAAGAATAAGATTATGGTTAGTGGTAATGAGTTGTAACTGGAGAACATCATGCTAAGTGATATAAGTCAAACCCAGAAAGTCAAGAGTCAAATATTTTCTCTCAGATGTAAAAGATAGAACAAAATAGAGAAAAGAGGAGCAAAGGGCAGGATATCGTAAAGGGAAGATCCATAATGTAGGATATGGGAAAGGCGAGAAAATGCAGAATGAATTCTTAAAAAATCATGTTATGTACATATATAAATATACAACAGGGAATTTTACCCTTATGTATAAGTAAAAAGAACCAGTCAAGTATAAATAAATAGATGAAGTAAAAGAAGTCTATTGGGGTAGAGGAAAGAGAATGGGGGAGGAGAGAGAAAACAGAAAGTGAAGTCAAATTCCATGCATGAATGATTTTGTCATGATGAACTCAATTAGTATGTATAACCATAAATCTCTAAAAACAAACAATAACAAGAAAAAATAAAAATTTACTTGCCTTTATATTGACCTCCACTTGGAGCACTGATGTGTCTATCTTAGTAATTACTGACCTTGGCACTTAACACAATCTTTTGCATGCAACAAGTGCTTAAAAAAACAATTTTGAACAAGTTACAGATCAAAGCCAGACTTGCAGAATGATTTCAAACTGGACCCCTCAGCTTGGCAGGTATACATTCTTATTGTAGACCAAACTTATTCTGTACTTCTAAGTGATCCTGAGCTTTTAGGTGTTTATCAACTGACTGTAGTTGTAGAAAATGGAATATTGTTGGACTAGAGCTCTAAGGAAAATGTAAAATGGAGAGGAATCTGTTTTATTGAAGTTGAAAGTTGAACAAAAGTGAGCATTAGTGGAAGGAAAACTATTATATAAGTTTTTGTGTGCTACCCAAACAAGTGGGACCATTATAGTGCAGCAGGGATCCTAAAATCAACATAAACCTGTCAGGATTTATTTGCAGAAGGGTATAAGAATATTGCTGTGAACATTCTGGCATGTACCTCCCAAGTGCTAGGGATTTATAAGATGAGAATACTGAGTTGCAGTCCAACATACTTTCTAATTTACCACTCAGTGGTAGATTATTTCTGTGTTTATAATAATTTAGATTCCTTCAAAAGTGTTTATTGCTCTCCAAACCCACCAATGCTTACTATTATCTGCCATCTAAAATTTGCTGGGATGGTGCTAGTGGTATAATTTCTCATTTAATGTGCGTTCATGTGACCTCTACAGATTTTCAGCATATTTTTCATGCATGTATTGGCATTTTTGGCTAAGTTTCTGTGAAGCATGTGTTCATTCTTTTCTATTTTTTATACTACTTTGTATTGATTTGTAGAGTTATTTGGTTACATTTTTTTAAGTTCTTCAACTAATGACTCGTGATTTCTTTTTTATGATTTTTTTTTTGGCTGAGCAGAAATTCTTATTTTTAATATAATCAAATTTGTCTAATCTTTTATTATGATTTTTGCTTTTCTAATATTTTGTTGAAGAAACGTTCTTCATTTTGAGGTTATAAGATATTCTCTATATACTCTTGCACATTGTTAGCCACTTTATATTTATGCTGATATTCCATCTGGAATTAATTAATTTTTGTGTATAACATAAGTTATGGATCAAATTTATTTGCTAATGGTATATTCAATTATCCTAGCATTATTAACAACTAGCTTCTGCAATGATATAGATATCACAAATAATTTCAACATATACATATATCTGTTTCCAGTTTATTCTGTTTATTGTTTGTTAAGAGTAGGACAATTTAAATTCTGGAATATGGAGCATAGGTTAGAAAACTGAATCTATGCTACTTAGTACATTGCCAAGTTGTCTAACTTCCTTATGCCTCAGATTTCTTATGCAAAGTAAATAAAATAGTGTCTTTGTCAAAAGGCTATTAGACATCCTTCATAAAGGTCATATATGAAAATTGTATCATTATCATCATTGTTACTGCTGTGACATTTTATCTTAGTTACTCTACCTCATTCTTATTCTCCATTATCATTTTAGCTATTCTTATCCTTTGGTCTTCCATGTGTATATTTGTGAATGATATTAATGGATTTTTGAAAAATTGTTTTTATTTTGTATGAATTACATATCTTAGGTTTGTCATTTTAGGAAAATCTGCTTTTTTGTTAGTGAGTTTTCTATTCATGGACTCTGTATCTCTCTCCATTAACTTAGTTATGTGCTATAGTTTGCATCTTGAATGACCCCCAAAGACCCACCTGTGAAAAGCTAGGTCCCCAGGTTGGTGCTATTGGAAGGTAGTAGAGTCTTTAAGGGGTGGGTTGCAGTGGAGGGTTTTAGGTGTCCTTGATGTGTGATTGTGCAAATTGTGTGACTCTGGTCCATCCCTCTCTTTTTCTCTTTTCTTCCTCCTACCTTCCTTTCTTCCTTCTGTTCTTTCCTTTTCTCCTTTGGCTCCCAGGCCATCAGTTGAGTAACTTTGCTATGCCACATGCTCCCTGTCAAGGTGTGTCACCTTGCCATGGGCCCAGAAGCAAAGGGACCAATCAATTGTGGACTGAAACCTACTAAGTTGTGAGCCCAAATAAACCTTTTCTAAGTTGATTATCTCACGTATTTGTTAAAGTAGTAGAAATATGACTAGCACATTAGGTATTTCAAAAATTTTTATTTTTTATGGAAAAGTGTCTTTGTCAAAAGGCTATTAGGAAAAGCATTTTCCTTTACTATCTGTTTCTGGATTTGATCCTCTATTGCTTTCTACTTTGAGTCTTCTTCTGATTCAATTAATATAGTCTTCTTTTTAATGGGACCTTTATTTTCTTCTCTATTTTTCCTGATTACTTGCAGCTCACATTATATTTAATTCCATTTTCTTGTAATACCTTCCCTTAGCTTTTACATTTCTCCTTTGATCCCTTATAAAATTGGTTGATTTGAAAATTTTCAAAGTCATCTCAATGTCTATGAACATAAGATTTCCCCCATATGTTATCTTTATCCACCTTTTTCCTGATTTTTTTATTTATTCTTTTTTGTTTTGTTTCTGTATATATTACTTACCACTTCCTTTAGATCATTGTTCAGTCTTTATTTCTTCCTGGACTTGTAGTTTGTAGGTATTGCTTTTGTTTGTGGAGGGGCGAGGGTTGCTTAGAGAGAGAGAAACCAGAACTCTACCAGCCTGGAGGAATAATAATTAATGGAATAGGGTTCTGTTTGAGAGAACATTCTTTCAGCATTTTCTTTCTCCCAGCTCCCTGAGTTCAGCATTGCACAGCTGCTAATAATGTAGGGTCTCTCTCACTCCCTTTTGAATCAACAGACTGCCTTCTGTAAATATAGCTTGTTTGTGGTGCTCCACACTTCATACAATCTGGTGGGGGAAATTCTTGCTCTCAACCCATGCACATTGTTTCTGTTGTTCTAAAGAAGGAATTTCTGGATTTTATCCCTCAGAGGTTTATTTTTTCTACAGAGAGATGAAAGCTTTGTCTAAATCTGGAGGCTTATCTTTTATTTCTACCCTATGAGCATTTACTCATTCATACAGCAAATATTTCTGCATAAAATATGTCAAATACTTTGTTAGTTCCTAGGGAACATTTTTCAATATAAAGATTTATGGAATATGCCCTCAAAACACTTTCATTCTTGTGAAGAGAGTCATGCACACATAAAAATGACAATACAATAAATTAATTATGATGATAGAATTATGAACAAGAAAAACTGAAAAATAAGAATGCCTAAATCTGCCTGCACGAGGCAGGAAGACTTCAGTCAGTTAATAAAACAGGATATAGATTTTGCACTTTGACAAGGCATTGCACTCTGTGAAGAGGCAGCAGTGACTAAGGTCAGCATGACCTCTGTCCTTGTGAAGTTGAGAAGCTAGGTAGCTAAAAGAATGGAATGGCTTTTAACCTGGCAGATTAAGGATAAATAGTTTTCCACAAGAATGAAGAAGAAGGTTTAAGCAAAGAAAGGGAAGCTCAAGAAAGTAACACCAGTTTATGAAACTCCAGGGAGTCTTCCAGTGGATCATAAAAGTCAAGAAGTGGTTGTGATGGAAAATGTTGCTAGACAGGCCATTTAAGAAAGTACATTGCATACTACTACAGGTGAGGGATTTTTATCAAGGGAATGACACCATTCGGATTAGTATGTTGGTAAAAAATAAGCTCATAAATAAGCATGAAGGATTGATTGGAAGAGGTAAGGACAAGACTCAAGAGTTTGAACAATGTATTTATATTGAAAAACAAGGAATAAGAAAGTTCTGAGTTTAGAAGATGTAATAGGTTGGAAAGAAAGAGAAAGAATGGAAGGATTTTTTAGCTCATCAGGTCTGTGGGATAAGAGAAGGATACAAATTCCTGTAAGGTGTCTGATTGCAACAAAAGGATAAATAGTGGTTGTTCACCAAACCAGAGGTTATATCTTATAATATTTTATTTGGTGGTGAATATAATATTTATTGTGGGGTTTAGGGTAACCTTACAAAACCCAGTCTAAAAAGTACATCTTTCTCAGGCTAAATGAGTCCTCATTTGTGTTTATTCTACCAATTTATTTTTCTGTTCTCTTTGCAGTCTGGCTTTCTCAGATAAGTCCATAGTTTGTATGTTTGTTTGTTTGTTTTTCCATTTGGCTTGACATCAGATTCTGCTTAATATGGGTTTGGCATGAAATAATATCTGGTCCCAATTTTATTTACAATCTAGAGCCAAACTATTCGACTAACTTAATATGTTTGTCATATGTTCTATTCCAAATTTCTAATTTAAAAAATCACCTGATCACCACTGTTTGAGTTAGTGGTTGTCCCTGCAGTACATAGGTATGCACCTTTCAGACTGTGGATAGAGCAGTTTTTTTAAAAAAATGAGGAATACACCACTGAGATGTATATGAGTATATGAGCACATAACATTCCAAAAAGAAACATAAATGGTCAAACATATTTTGTGGAAAAAAATAACCAGCTTAAATTTTAGTATCTCGACTTTGAAAAGCCTTTATGCTATCAAAGTGGAAGGGAGTTTAGAACAGCTGTAAATTCCTTAGGACAGATTCCGAACAAAATGGTCTCTGGAATAAAAGTTTGCATGAAGAATTATTTGGGAATGCCCTTGATATCAACAGTGTATTGGTGGGGAGAGGCTCAAGGACGGAAAACTGTACAACTGAAAGAGTTGAACTGAGATGTGTTTCCAAAATAGCTATCAACCAATTTTAGGAAAGCTCAGAATCTGGATTAACTCTTCATAGTTGTTCAGCATTAATAGAATAATGAGATCAGCCTTTTGTTTCCCGTATATTTCATGGTAATTTATTGTAGGTTTCCTAAGGTGAAGGATATGATTCTGGACAAGGCAGCTCCTCTTCAATGAATGTAATTCTTGAACAATATTCAGCAAAGACTACAACATTCCAAGTAGGAATGGATAGGTCCTCAGAAAGAGTAGCATATCACAGCATCTACTATGGATACATTATTGGAGTTGAAAGATTTGGTTTTGCTAACCAAGATCTTAAATGTAGAATAGGGGAATAATAGGGAAACTAAGATTGAAATCATGGGTGGAGATAGTATCAATTAAAGACATAGGAAGCAGAATGCCCTGGGAGCTACAACATCGAAGGAATAAAGGAACAGCAAATAAATACTGAGAAGGAACCAGGGAAGTAAATCAACCAGGTGACTGCAGCTCCCAGACACGAGGTGATATAGTTTGAATGTGTACCTCAAAATTCATATGTTACAAACTCAATCCCCAAAGCAAGAGGGTAGGAAGGTGGATGACAGGTGTTTCAGGGTGAGGCCCTTGGGCCTGGATTAATGCTTTAATAAAAGGGATTCAGGAGGGAATTTTTTCCTTTTACCTGTGTCCCTTTGGCCATATGGAAATATAGCATTCCCCCCTCTGGAGAACACATTATTCAAAGCACCATCTTGGAAGCAGAAGGCAGTCTGTATAGACACCAAACCTGGTAGCACATTGATTGTAAACTTTGCTACTTTCAGAACTGTGAAAAGTTAATTTCTGCTCATTATAAATTATCTAGTTTCAGGTGTTATGTTATAGAAGTACAAATGAACTAAAATATTAAGTAGGGAGAAAAAAAGAAAAACTGAGGAAGGAAACAAACTAGAACACTAACTGTTTCCTTGATCCTTATCCTGTTCGCACATTTCTCTCAATTACACTGATATTGTTTCCTGAGGACATCCTCAAAGCACAGCCTTTAGATCTCTACTTGTTTATATCCAATACTTCCTCCTTATAACTATAGATGAGGTTTTATTCTAAATTTGAATAGCAAACACATCTTTGTTAGGTTCTACTTTTCCTAGGTTAGCAATTTTATTGATGATATTTTCAAAATTCATCAATAATAAATATTTGGTACAACTGAAATGAGTGTATTTTAAAAATAAATTCTGCCCTGATATATTTTGGCTTTCTCATTTCCCCAGTGCCAACATAAGAGGTGGCCATAACTTTTACATCTATTTCAAAATACTACCTTTGATAGCTTGATGTGATAGATCATTTTTAAATTTAAATTCTAGCTCTTTCTCATACTCACTGAATTCCTGGGTCTAATATCCTAATCTTTATTGGCCTGATTCTTATGCTATAATCAGAAAGGTTAGTGTTAATATCTAACATTATTGTTATATTAGCTTAATGAAAAAAAACAATGTGAAAATAATTGTGATAATATGCTAAATACTTTAAATATTAAGAAGTCGAAATATGCTTAATAATATCTACCATTGATCAAAAGTAAAAGGAAAACAGCATTTGAGATATACTATAGGTTAGGAACCATTCCTATTTCTTTAGAAATTGAATTGGCTAAAAGATCATTTTCTTAGTATAGGGACTATATAGTTACATAAAATCAAGTTAAGATAAAAAGATAAATCAATAAGGAATCATGTCACTGATTGTGGTAGCACATGCCTGTAATTCCAGGGACTCTGGAGGCTGAGGTAGGAGGATCATAAGTTTGAGGGCAGCCTAAGAAACTTAGCAAGACTCTGTCTCAAAATAAAATAAGTAGGGCTAAGGATGTAGTTCAATGGTAAAGTACTGTGAATTCAATCCCCAGCAGCATGAAAGGAAAAAGAGAGAGAAAGAAAACCATGTTCCATCAGAAAAAATATAAAAACTGATAAAAATCATATGTTAAGAAGTATTTTTAACATTTGATATATGGCCAGGAAAGACTAATTGAGCAAAGGAATACATGAAATGGTATAAGAGGGAAATAGAAGGAATGAGACAATTCCAATGTTTGAAATGGTCAAGAATCACTTGGGAACCAAATAATAGTACAGATTCCTTGGCACCATTCCCTGATTCAGATATGGGGACAAAGAATCTGCATTTTAAACATGTATTTTAAGTAACTTTGCTAGGGACAGTATATATACCATCAATATATATTATTTTAGATCTTTTCGTGAAGTGGTCAATTCTGCTTGTCACTTCTTGTATTCAGGAAATACTAACATAAAGGAAGTAATTAACTTTCAACAGGCCATGGATTTAGGTTAATGACTTCTCTGGTTAAAAGCACTCCACAGAAATATAGTGCTTAGTAATAGCTAAAAGAAACAGAAATACTTCTTTTTCTCTTATCATAATGTCTTCTTGGTTTGGTTTTTCTTATTTGTATATTTAAATTTTTGTTTTAAAGAAGAATGAAGGATAAAGTTTGTCTTTTATTTGTATAATAAGAAATTAAGATATAAAAGCTGAAGCTACTAAAGGACTTTGACAATAAAATAATGGGAAAAGGTGCATAGATTCTGCATATAAGTGGTCTATATATGAATCTTACATGAATCTGAATAGTTGAGAAAGTTGCATGGCTTTTCCTATGTTCATGTGAATCACTAGAGGGCAACATATACTGTACCTTTCACAATCACATATTGCAGTATTTGTACATACAGGGTAAAAGCAGAGGCAAAACTGGTGCAATTCAGAAAGATGGAAGTTGAAACTATAAGTATTGCTGAGCTTATTGTTAATTTATTTATCTGCAAGAAACCATCAGTGATCTGTTATCTAGAAAACCTGAGCAAAGTCTTCAGGTTGGTCTCTTAAAATTTGAAAAACCGAGTAGACATGGTCATTGTTTTTCAAAAGTCATAAACCCAATCATGTAGAATATAAAATGGTAGTAAAAAAATTGTCTTTTGTTCTTTTCTTTTTTAATCTTTCAAACATATGCATAAGTTCCAGCGCAATCACTTTTTTCTGTCACTGATATAGACTGGTTTGCTCTTCACATTGTATTATAGGATCATCTCATCACTGCTGGGGTTTAAAAACAAGAATGAGGCTTCCAATGGAGAAGAAGCCAGTGGTTGAAAATCTGCTTAGCTAAAATCAAGAGGGGACAGAGTGCTGTTCTGATTTTCATATTTGTTTTATTTAAATAATTTTTTTTTTGTGGTACTGAGGTTTGAACCCCGGGCCTTGCACATATAAGGCAAGCACTGTATCACTGAGTTACATTCCCAGCACTTTTATTTTTGTGTAGAGATAGAGTCTTGATAAGTTGCCCAGGCTGACCTCAAACTTGTGATCATCCTGCCTTGGCCTCCAGAATAGCTGGGATCATAGTGGTGTACTACCGTCCCTGGCCAAAAATAATTTAATATCTAGACATTTTTATTAAATTTTTGTTTTACTTATGAAATGTTTTAAATCCATTTTGAGAGAAAATTGATTATGGTAATGAATGAATAAATTTTAAGACATGAATATAATGTATCCATTTTTTTGTCCCCAAAGGATCAAATGTCATTATCAACAACAACAATAAGAATGAAAATCTGAGAAAGAGAACCAAGGTGGGGGGAAGGATAGCAGATTTGGAGGCAGAGAATGTGAACATAGTAAAAACAGAATTGTACATTTTAAATAGCAATTTTCTTCTAAAAGAAGCAAAATATATGTTTTAATTATTAATTTTACATATATCCCAATTATGTCATTTCAAACACAGCAGATGGATAGTTAAAATTGCCAATTTGTAAGAATTTACTCCATGCTTTATTATCTCATTTAATTCTGACAATCCATTCATAAAATGGGAATTATCGTCATATAATTTATATGCGTAGTGGAGCTGAGACAAAAATCCAAGCATTGACTCCAGAGTCTGCAGTCTTAACTTCTGTTTTTTACTGCCTTCCATGAATAGGAAATATGTCAGTAAGATAGTAATAAACATTCAGCCATCTCTGTCAGAAGATGGGCATAAAAGCTTCACCTTCATTCAGGATTGTTAATTCTTTTCTTGGTTTTCTGGACTAAAATTCTGAGGCTGGGGGTATCCACCTGTGGTAGAGCACTAGTCTAGCACATTTTTCATGTCCTCATTTTCAAAATAATTTTTCCTGCTTGTTCCTAAATTTAATGTAATAAGTAATAGTGTCTCATTTAATAACTTTTATTGTACATTTTAATTATTAAAAATAATTTCAGATTTGTATCATTTAATTCAGGTATTCCTTTGTGATCATGCAGGTGAGCCAGTAGAGCTCTTTTTCTTATTCCAAGTATTTAACTTTCAAAAATGCATTTAATCTTTTAAATTAAGTTCGAAAATAAATAAAGTCTAACTTTGAGGAGATTTATACTAAATAAAACAATCACAGCATAAACACTAAGTGTCCCTGAGTACCTGTGACACAAGCAATTTATCATCACAGTCATTCAAATCTACATCTTCTGTTTTTCAAAGGGGTTGAAGTCATGTTCCTATATTTTAAAACTTTTTTTTCTCATATTAAACAGTTTTTAATGATTAAACATGCATTTTTATTTCTCAGTAAAGATATATATTTTAGAGAAGTTGTAAATGAATGAAATAAAAATATAAGGTATTAAAATAATAGGAAAGGGTAAAATGTAAAACTTGAAAATTGTCATTTTTATAAGATGATATTAAAAGTGAAATTATATTTGAAAGATAAAGAGGACAAGGTGAATTTATCAATTTAGTTGAGAAAAATGTTTGTCTTTAAAGAAGAAATGAAAACTAATAAACTAATTAGAAAGCATAAAATTAAGACATACATGACAATATACAGTAATAAATTTCAAATTTCTTAATCACTGAAAACTTTTTATACTACAAGTATTGTCAAGCTCTGCTGTGCAGAGTCCACCAATTTTTAACTTTCTTGAAATGGAATAGTCCTTGAAATATTTCTTATACCACTAGGGTGCCATTCAGTAAATTGCTTCTTCATAAGCACTAAATTGCACACTAATGTCTTGAGAAAGAAAGTCATCTACTCCCTAGGATTATAAATGTTATCTCATTAGTTCTAAAAACACACCTATGATGATAGGAAATGGAAATGGAAACTATTTCTATTATTTCTATTATTGAGACACTGAAGATAGAACATGAGAATTTTCAATATGCCTAATTCCAGAGCTCCCAATATCAAATCTAATGTTTGAACTACTAAATATGGAATGACAATTCAGTTATCTGTATACCCAAGTTTGGAAAAAATTTTATAGGTGCTATGGGAAATTTCTGACTTCTTTCACATTTATTGAATTTTTATGGCAAAGACTATTTTTTAGTAATGTTGTTGGACAAATATTAAAAAAATAGTAAATGGATAAAATGAGGCAGCATCATATTAAAATAAAAAGAGTAGATAGATGGGTAAAATTTAAATGTTCACATTTTGGGCAAGGTAAATATTCTGTCTGAGATAAAACATGTGACAAATGAAGTGGAGAAGAACATATTATGATTTTGGACAAGCACAGTTTGAAGTCATGCTTTCCATGTTTGCAATTTACTACTTTCTGGATGTATTATTTTTCTCCAACTTCACTAATAAGTGATTTTAGACTTTTTGTTCACATTTTTTATGGCTCAATCCTATTTATTGCCTTCATGCTTTTGGTTGGATGGGTGGTATGAAGGCAAATAAATCCTTGAAGCATAATTCTTCAGATAGTCCAGTGTTTCCAGGGGAACTTTCCCAATGCTCTTGTGGAAGCAGGGTTAAAACCAAGAGCCATGTTAAAATCTGGGCATTTTTGACTTAGAGCCTCTGTTGACCCATAACCCTGGTTTCTGTGGACATTCTTCTCTTTTGTCAAGGTCAGTATTTTAAAGTAAAGTTATCTCACACCATTTTCTTCAAAGTCTTCCAGTTCTTTACATTTACATATATAGTTAATTTTTGCATTTCTGTATTTTCTTCCTTCTCAGTGTCTGGTTGTTCTCCCAGCTCTTAGAACCTTGTTTCTCACCAACCCATTTAACATGTCTTGAACTTTAAAGACCAGGATCCAGATGCTCAATCTCTCTTCAACCAGGTGATGACTAAGCCATTACCGAAACACTTGTGTGTACACACAATGTGTCCAGGACTGTTCAGTTCATCTCTACACATTACCAATATCTAAGTATTCATGAAATCCAAACTGCTACTACTTGTTGCCCCAGAACTGTGTGTGGGCACTTGACAAGTGAACAGGACATATGGGACTACTTCTAGTCTGCCAGCTTAAAAGTACATTTTAGTCTTTTGGCTCTATTTCATTCTGAAACATTATCCATGAAGTCTCTAAAGGACTTCTTTCTGCAATTATAACCATGTCCCAGAAGTCAAGTTATGTATTTCATGTTTATAGTGTATTTATTTTTTTATATTTTTTGCCTTGTTGATTTAAAAATAATAATGCTGATTTTACTCTAGTGGAAAAAAAACCTGTTTGAAGAAATGACTGTGTTCCATATTTTTGTTGGCATATACACTTTTCACTTACCAAACCCTTTATCTGAAAAAAATATACTAGCAATTTCAAAGAGAAATTTCAAATGATTAAATTAGTAGAATAAAAAACATGCTCAGGAAAAAATCCTTAATTTTTTTTTGAGAAATAAATTCATACTCAGGCTTCCTAGTACTTTTTCCCTTGAGACCTGAAAATAAGTGAAAATGGCCATGTTACCTGTAATACTCATTCCTTTACATAAATGATCTATAACAGTCTTATCATCTCCAGTTAAAGATGACCTTGTGTTACCCACATATTTTCAGTGATTGATAGTTCCATATATGTTAACATTTTCTGCAGTATTCTTTCTATGACTTGACTAGATCTTTGCAATTCTTTGGCAGTCTGGACTTTCTCTTTTTTACCATCAATGGAAAAAAAGTGCTGTTATTCCATATACTAGTTTTACTTTGCTTAAGCTGCTGAATGGCTCTGGAATGTAGGGTACATGAAAGGGGTTTAAGAGAATACCTAACTATTTAGAATCCTACCTAAATACATTTACAGAATAAATGTCTTAGTCCAGTCTAGCTGCTATAACACAATACCTTTGACTGAGTAATTTATAAATGATGGAATTTTGTTGCTTACACTTTTGGAAGCTGAAATCCAAGATCAGGTATCAGTAGTGAGGGCTTCCTCTATTTCAGAGATGATGTCTCTTACTGTGCCTTCCTAGAAAGGAAAGGGCAAGGAAATCCTGTAACCTATTTTATAAGGTTACAATATCCATGTCTATGGGATACATAGCATTTATCTCTTTCCCAATCACTAAAATATATGTCCCTACCTCTTAACACTATCAAAATGGGGATTGGGTTTCAACATGAATTTTGGAGAGGCACAAACATCCAGACCATGGAAGTGATCTTTATGGTTGAATGACACTCTGCTAACATAGTAAGCCATCCACATTGGAGAAAGAGCTCTGGGATAATCCTAACCTGATAATCAACAAATGTCTACTTAGAAATTATTCATGCAATCAGAATTTAATTAACTTTGACCAAACTAAGCTAACATGAATTTGTTATTTTTCTCTTTTCAGTAGCAGCTTCTTTTCTTCAGAAATAGTTAATGGAATTCTATCACGACATAGACACAAACTCCCTTTGAGGAAAACATGATTCTATCATGGTAGAAATAATGCCTTTGAAGTCAGAAAAATTCAAGCTCAGGTTCCAACACTGATTTTTATGAAAATACTTGCAACGTGAATTTGAATTACCTTACTATCTTTAATATGTTTTGTTTGTCCAAACCCAGATTGGTTTCTCTTCTGCTCTGTGTTTCAGTAGGATCACTTGGTTCAGGTTGGGGTCAGCTAAAGAGAAGAACCATTAAGAGGCTGAAGGCAGAAGAGACAGAGTGATATGTTTACCTATTCCCTAACTTTCTCCTTGATGGCCCTGCCTAAGGTTGAAGGTCCAGTCCCCATGGTGGCTCTTTCTTCCTTTCTTTAGTTAAAGTTCTCAAGGTGTTTGGATAGTCCCCCACAAAAACTTCCTGCAGGTAGAAGTGGCTGAGACTTTCTGTAATAGGTAGCTCCAGGGGGCTTCAGCAACCCTATTTGGTTTTTCTTTTTCTTGCCAACACATCTGCAAATTACCCCCTTTAAAAACTCTCTTTGATTATCCTTTTAGGCCATGTCATAAACTGCAAAAGACAAGAGGACAGGAAGTGCTTTCAGACTACATTTCAAGTCTGACTCATGTAATAAAAGGGGTAACAGGAGGGAAGAAGAAATGGTTAGAAAGTCTTAATCTGAGGTGCCATCAAAAGAAAGTTTTGGTAAGACCACTGGATAGTCCTTGGACGATAGTTCCTTGTGAGAGAATTCTTATCTACTGTCGTTATCGACCTCTATTAACACTTTTCACCATATTCAGTTATTGACTGGGAGGAAGCAGGGGGGCAGTGAACTATCAGTGCAAACATGGTGGTAAGTCTGTTGGGACTTAGTAATCAATGCTTCTACCCCTAACAGAAGTTTTGAGTGGTTTATTTGCATAACTCAAAATTATCATAATTTTTATGTGTAATAACAAAATATATTATCTAAAAATAAGAAATTATGTTTTAAATACCTTTGCTTCTCTTAAGATGATAAATTCTCTGTGGGTGGGATACATAGCATATACCTCTTTCCCAATCATTTAAATATAGGTGCTTTAAAAATATTTGAGATTAACTCTACATACATGGCCCAAGTTCAAATCAAGAGGGGAAAGTTTATCCAAATATCTTAAGAGCTGTGTGGTAGGAAAAAAATGACTGAAAGGAGACCTAACCCTAGGTAGAAAAATAAAGACTCTTTGACAAATTTGAGGTTTGTCAAAATATAATTTTCAAAAGAATAAAATCATAATTGAGATGTAAATGTAAAAGGAAAGCATGTCAATGGTGTCATTCAATCCATTAATAAATGTAGAAATCAGTAAGATGTTATAACTGGTTTAAAAGATAACAGAAAGACTTGCATATTTATAAATGGAAAGAATTGCTGAGCTAGATTCCGCACTGGCTAAAATCAAAAGACTGATAGATTTTAGGGCTTACATATTTCAGACAGAAATTATTATGCATATTTGTCAGACAATACTCTATAAATTAAGAAGTAATTTTATCTTTGATAATGAGTAAAATAGTAAAAAAAAAAAAAAAAAAAAAAAAAAAACCTCAATACATTCCCCTAGAAAACTTTTGGATGGCTGTTGTTGCCCTCATATTTCTTCTAAAGGAAATATTTTCCACCCTTTTTGCCTTAATTTAAAACTTTACATAAATTTTGTCATGTTTAAACTAAATATATTACAATTAAAAGTATTACATTGATACAATAAAGAAATCCTGATAGCCCATTTAGTTTTAGTCATCTCAAATATTTCTTTCTAATCACATTTAATAAATTTTACAAAGGTGGTGATCCTTGGACAACTGCTGATTTGCTACATTCTCCAAGATGAAATATATCTGGAAAATCTCTCTTTTGGGGGAAGAATTGTAATGTAGCCATTAGATGCTTGGTTTTTATAAAAATAATTGTGAAAAGTAGAGAAACTTAAAAGTTAGTTAATGCACAATCTCTTGCCTTTATTAGTATATGAACTTGAGCAGAATATTATCTTCTCAACCTCTGAAATGGCTTATCAACAGTGTTATAATAATTGATTAAGTAATACATAAAAGTATATATGAAATTTATAAACACGTTTTTGACATAAACAGTGACCAAGAAATATTATGAAATAAAATTAACTTTCACGCTGATCCAAGCGTGAAGTTTTGCCTATGCTTATAGTACATAATAAAAATGTGCATGGTCCATAATGCAGTTTTTCAGAATCCATTTTTAAAATCTAAGTTTAATATTTTTGAAGACATATCATTTGAATGTCTAGTATATCTTGTGCAAATAGTTGTCAACTACAAAAAGCATAATAGTCAAGCAATTTTCTCCAATAAGAACCCACTAGCCTTGAGAAATGGTTAGAAGATTATTTTAGAGTGGTTACGGCATTTTGGTACACCAGTTAGACTATAGAGGATGATGTGTTATTTACTGTCATCTTTACTTTTATTTGGGAGACTCAAAATAATATAATGTTTTGAACCACAGAGGAGAAATAAGCTTGTAAATGTGGAAAATGTGAACATAACCCTTATAACATGGGAAAATAGGAATCAAGTCACAAAGCCTGCAACTGTACCATATATATATATATATATATATATATATATTAGAGTATGATTGTGTTGAATATTTTCTGTTAGATGACTTAATAGTTTATTTTTAATTGGTATTGTATAATTCACATTACTGAAGGAACAAACACATTGTAGAAAGTAGAGTACATATACAATTATATGTATTGTAAAATATATGTTTGATGTATATTTTAGATTTTTGCTGACAGGAATAGTTGGGCATGATGAGTTTCTTGTTTTAACTGTATGGTATGTTACACGGTTCAAATTCCATGAAGTCCTGAGTTGAATAGTAATCCTCGTTTCATCTAGTCTCTCTACACTATCTCCTAGCTCTCTTATTGTTGACCAGGTGACTTAATACAGTTTGTGGGAGTTGTTGCCTTGACAAGTAGGTTCTTCAGTGACCCAGGCTGATTGCATTATGTCTTGAATCACGTGTTCATTCCCTTGCATACATTTGATACATACAGATAATATGCATGTATATGTATATATGTTACATGCATGCAAATATGTATTTCCTTACACACATACATATATACACATTCCATCTGGATATACATTTATAACTTTACCATATATTTATAGTAAACTATTGAGTATGAAATGGTATTTCTTAATGGTCTTTAATATGCATTTCTCTGATTACTGATAAAGGTGAGTACATTTTTTGTGTATTTGATGTACTTGTATTTCTTTTGTGTCATATCTTTTTATGTACTTTTAATATCTTCTATCAAATTATTTATTTTTATTCATTTATAAAAATTATTGATATAAATCTGTGCAGAATTGATATGCTATAATTATATTTTTCCTATTTGTGGCCTTACCTCTGACTTTCATTGAGGTACTTTTACATCATGTATAATCGGTAAGGGCAATAGTGGTTAGAAAAAGGTAAAAATGGTTATTTTGAGGTGAAAAAATCTTAAATAATACAATGGTCTATAGATATCTAAAATTTAACCCTGCAGTGTAAAATTTTGTTCTTTTCTATTTAATTTATTTTGAGAAGGGAAATCATAAGTTTAATTTTTTTAGGACACTGATAATTAGAAAAGGCATTACTAACTACTACTTTTAGTAAAGACATTTTCTTGAATTTAAAATATTCAAATTTGTCAATTGGGACCCAATTTCATAAAACATGTCATCATATATTGCCCTTTATAAAATTTTAAGTTCTTATGTTTAAGGTTTGAATGTACTTATAATCATTACTTTTTTAAAGGTATGATATGGATATTCAAACATTTTTTACACATAAATAACCAATTTATCCAGCATATTCATCAAATAGTTCATTCTTTCACAGTGATATGTAAGGCCAGATTTGTCATATATCATTTCTATATATGCAGGTATATTTCTGCTCACTTAATTTTTTTATCATTAATGTGTCTGTTCACACTGCCATATTGTCTTAAATACTATAGTTAACATTATAAGAGTTGAAACATTTTAGAAAAGTATTCTATTTTTGTTCTGTTCTTAATACACACACATCTTGTGATCACTGTTCTTTTGGTGTACATCTTGAACTCAATTTACCAATTTACACAGAGGAAAAAATAGATGATAGGAATTTTGACTCGGAAGATATTGATTATATGGTTCACTTTTGGGAGAACTACATGTTCATGATATTAAAACTTCCTATTCAATATCCTAGTATCACTATACTTTTTTTTATAGTCAAACAATAAAGTTTTATGACTTGTTCCATAAAAGAGTTGCACATCATTTTTTAGATGTATCTCTTGATACTTTGTATTTTATTTCAATATTGAAAATGATTTACCTTTGCAGATAATCATACCATCTGCGAATAGTGGAAATTCTATTTCTTACAATCCATGTAAGTGGATGTCATGAGCAGGTGAGCGAGTCCAGCATTTTTCATCTCACTGTTAGAAGATGGGTCTTGTAGTACAGAACTGAAACAGTCAATGGGAAATTTTACTATTCACAAAACAAAACATTTCTACTGTGCTATATGGAAGTGTTTTAAGTCTTACAATTTTAACTAATTATTGTCAAAAATTCCTCAAGTTGGGCATAATTATTATTACCTAATATTTAACAGATGAGGAAAATGAAGCAAAGAGTTTGTCAAATTGTTTCAAGGTCATTCATTTAGCAAATGGAAGAATCAGAATTTAACCTCAGAGCATCTGATACTAAGTCCACTATATGATAATGATTCCACTTGTACTTTATCTTAAAGGAAAAATTTTACTATGTTATCTGTTTTATGTATGTTATACATATAATTTATTAAGCCAAGCAAGTTTCCTTGTGTTTCAAATTAATAATTTTCACTTTAATATTGAATCTTATCTCTTGAGCTAACTATATATTTTTCTTCTTTACTTGTGAAGTACATTAATATATCTTCTCATTAAATATCTGGATATTTCTGGAATAGACATTGAATGGTCATAATAATTTATAAACATTGCTGGATTCAGTTTGCTAATTTTTATAAAAATTTAAAAATATCTGTTTATAAGTAAACTTTGAGTCTAATTTTCCTTTTTCATGTTCTTAGATGAAATTACACTAGATTAATTATATAATATGGAGCATCTCATTGTTTCTATTCTGTTAAAAATTATATAAAAGTTTTAAATTGTTTACTCCTTAAATATTTGATAAAATTTCCCTATAAATCCATCTTGGCCAACTATTTTCCTTGAAGAAAACAGATTCAATTACTTTAATTATCCTGTGAACACTTGGTTTCTAATATTATTTTGGGAAATTTCATTTTTTAGATATATGAATTTTCTTTACCTTTTAAAATAACCTAAGTTACTTAGCATGTTTCTTTATTTTCTGCTTATTCTTACCATATAAATTTATTTTCCTTCTTTCAATATTTATGTCTGTTCTCCTTTTTTGCCAATTTACTATGACTGTTTTACTAATTTGCTCAATGAAATCACTTGCCTTTTTGATATTTTTTATTTTATTTTTATTCTTTAAATTTTGATTCTATAATTAGTTCAATTTTTAGTATAATCTTTTTTCTCTTCCATTTTGCTTTTTTCTTATTTATCCAACTTTATCTCTTTTGTATATTTAGACATATTTTAAGCCTTTCTTTCCTATAGCAAATATTTAAGCCTATAAACTTTCTTTTTATCACTTTATAAATATCCATGTGCTTCAATAGGTGGCACTTATATTCTTCATTTTTCTTTTCTAATACTCAGAATTGCTTGTTACATCAATGCATGGTATAAAATTATCTTTTTAAATTTGTTTATTTTATATTGTTTTATTCGAAGATTTTCAAAAGAAATTTGTTGCCAGTATATTCAAAGCCATAAAATAGGACAGTACCTGTTTTCTCCTTTTTGTTTACCAAGTTTAGGTAGATGTCTACTAAGGTCTTTCACACCATGTGCAGGCCTTGGGTTTTCTCTCTTAACCCTCAATTTGTAGCCATTATTGAAGAATAGTCAGTTATATTCGGTGGCATCTTAAACAAGCAGGGTCAAAGATGGCTTTTGTGCTTTCTTATTCCTCTGCAGTCTTTTTCCTCACCTAATTTATCCTATTCACATTTTCCTTTGTTCCATATCAGAAGTGTAAAATGTTATTTAACATAATGCCCCAAGATAATATGGGGAAATACTGAATGATATACACACACACTCACATCACGCACACGCACACACACACACACACATATATATATACACACACACTTATATAAAAATATACATATAACATATATATAACTTCACTTAGATTTTAATATTTTAATACTCATTCTAGAACCCCAAGAAGGAATACTTTTGATCTCTTTTGAATTAAGTACACTTTTACCTTACAGCAGAATACCTTTATCTGTAATGTATGTTCTAAATCAGTTAAAATGAATACAAATAATTGTCATAATCAGAATAATTTGCTTAGTCCTCTAGTTGCAAACTAGTATCGCTAATAGTCCAAATGCCTGTATGGTCAAAAAAAGAAAAAAGGACTCAACTTCTACTCTAGCCATAAAGATGAGCCTGAGTATTTTAGTGAAATTTTTTTCACTGCTGTGACTAAAAGACCTGACAAGAACAAGAGGAGAAAAAGTTTAATTGGGGGCTCATGGTTTCTTGTCTACAGACAGCTGGCTTCATTCCTTTGGGCTCCCGGTGAGGAAGAACATCATGGCAAAGAATATGGCTGGGTAGAGTGAAGCAGCTCACATGATGACCAGAAAGCAGAAAGAGAGATGGCTCCCAATGACCTCCTCCATTCACACCCTACTGGCCTTCAGTTATTAGTTAATTCCATCAGGGGATTAATTAAGTGGTTAAGACTCCCACAACTCAGTCATTTCTCTAAACCTTCTTGCATTGTCTCACATATGAGCTTTTGGAGGGCTATTTTTTATACTGTATGTTGATAACAAGGATATTTATAACAGTGAAAGGAAGGTTGCTAATAATGATAACAGTGTTTTTGATAATAACTTTACGAAAAGTCATGATATCTCATTTTGTTTTTAATTTACATTTCTCTAATGATTAGCGATGTAAACATTTTTCTCATATATATGTTGGTTGTTTGTATATCTTCTTTTAATAAGTATCTACTTTAATCTTTTGCCCATTGTTTAAACAAATTCTTTCTTTACTAAATTGAGTTGATTTGGATACTTAAATATTTCTTTCAAAAACATGAAAAATAATAAATGTTCTAATGACGTGGAGAAAGGGGAATTTTGCACACTATTGGTGGGAATGTAAAGTAGTACAGCACTATGGAAAAGAGTATGTTGTTTCCTCAAATTAAAACTGGATCTACTATGTGACCCAGTATTCCCACAATTGGTGATAAATCCAAAGAAAATGAAATTAGTATGTCAAAGTGATAGCTGAGCTCACATGTTTATTACATCATTCACAATAGCAAAAATACAGAATCCACTTAAGTGTACATCAGTGAATGAGTATATTTTAAAAATACCGTATATATACACACAATATATAAAAAGAAGGAAATCTTGTCAATGCAGAAAATATGGATGAATATAGAGCTAATTTTAAGTGAAATAAACCAGGAACAAAAAACAAACAAACAAAACCCCAAAATTACATTATCTCACTTATATGTGGAATCTCAAAAAGTTAAACTTACAAAAATAGAAAGTAGAATGATGGTTACCACAGGCTGGTGGTAAAGGAAACTTGAGGGATGTTGGACAGGTCCTGGTAATCACCATTCTACACTCTATTTTTATACATTGAATTTTTTGAGTTCTACATGTAATCTTATACAGTATTTCAATTGAAAAGGAGGAATAATTTCAAGAAATCTCTTGTACATCGTGATGACTACATGTAATGTAATAATATATAGTACACTTGAAAGTTGTTGGGAGTAGGTAAAAAATAATTATGTCAGGATAAAAAGAATAAAATAAAGCTGTTCTTGCAAATGAAAATTTGCTTTGGAAAAAGATTTCAAATGATAACTTAGGCAAAACTAAAGCATTATTGTAAATTTTAGTGGAATTATAATTGAGGAGTTCAGAAAACAGATTGCTTTAGTAAGGGTTATTATCTATATCAAGATTTCAGAGGTAAGCAAAATTCTTAAGGAGTTCAGAACATGCCACCCCAAATTATACCACTGTGGCATATTGACAAAAATGAAACTCAGAAAGTTTAAGAAATACATTTTGATTCCCCTTCTTTTTCTTAAAACAGGAAATAAAATTTGTACCTGACAGCTGCCCTTCTTATACCTGGGGAAAAGAAACATTCATATCATCAAGAACAGAAATTCTAGACCCAATGATTTCTGTAAAGAGAATTTATTAAAACAATTCTTATTTTCCAAGGTTTCCTCTCTTTGTTCAACTTAGGACAAAAGCATGTAGTTTTTTTTCAGTTCTTTGGGTCTTCAATTCCTATGGGGGCTTCCAAATAAATTAAAAAATCTGTATTCATTCCCCTTATCAATCAGTTTATACCTAATTACCCTCAAGCCCAACTGGAGACTGTAAAGGATAAAGGATAAAGTATCTCCTGCCCTAAGGTTGCTCTTAATCAGCTTTAGATTTTTTATTGAAGAAAGCAAGTGGTGGGGGGGCAGTGGAGAGACACTGATATCCTTGATGATCATGGGTATGGTGATGGCTTTTTAGATATACCACCAAAGTCATGATCCATGAAAAATATATTTAAGATTCTGGACATCATTATAAATGAAAACTGCTGCTCTATGAAAGACAATGTCAAGAAGACAAGCTGCAGACTAGAAGAAAATGTTTGCAAAATAGATATCTGATGGACCAGTAAAATAAATAAAAAATTATTAAAACTCTACAATAAGAAAAGGAAAAACTCAATTTTTAAAAATGGGCTAAAGATCTTAATAGACAGTTCACAGAGAAGATATACAGACTGATAATAAGCATATGAAAAAAAATCCTCTATATGATGTCATTAGGGAAATACAAATTAAAATGAAACACCACCATATACTTGTTAGAATGGTCAAAATCCAGAATACTGACAATACAAAATGCTTATAGGATGTGAAGCAATAAGAACTCTCATTCATTGCTGATGAAAATGCAAAAAGGTACAGCCTCTTCAGAAGACAATTTAGTGACTTCTTACAAATATAAATATATTCTTATCACAGGATCCAGTAATCACATTGTTTGGTATTCATTTAAATTTATTTGAATAGATAAACTGTGATACATCTAAATAATAGAATATTATTTTGTGGTAAAAAGAAATGAACTATCAGGCTATGAAAAGATATAGAGGAAATTTAAAATTTAAATGCATATTTTTAAGTGAAAGAAGCCAATCTGAAAATGCTACATACTGTGTGATTTTATAGTGTGATTGTTTGGAAAAGGCAAAACTATGGTGACAGAAAAAGATCAGTAGTTTCCAGCAGGAGAAAGGGGAAATTGATAAATAAGCATATCATGCATGGTCTTTAAGGCAGTAATATAATATGCATGATACTCTACTGATAGGTATGTGTCATTATATATTTGTTCAAATCCATAGAATGTACAATGCAGGGCTGGGGTTGTGGCTCAGAGGTAGACTGCTCGCCTGGCATGTGCGAGGCCCTGGGTTAGATCCTCAGCACCATATAAAAATAAATAAAATAAAAGTATTTTATTTAAAAAAAGAATGTACAATGCAAAGACTTTTGGGCATTATGATATGTCAGTTTAGGTTCTTTGTGACAAATGTAACACTCCTTTGTGTGGGTGGGGGGTATTAATAATGTGGGAGACTGTAAATGGGTTGGAATGGGGGGATACATGGGACTTTCTTATACCAGATTCTCAATTTTGCTGTGAACCTAAAACTCCTTAAAAAAATCAAAGTCCTTAAATATGACAACAACAATAAAAAGCAAAAAATATAAAAAGACCCTCACATATACACATATACATATTCTTATCATCTCATTTTTACATGTAACCTATAGGGAAAGGGAGAGCTGGGGAAAGAGGATTAGGAACTGAATAATTTGTTAATTCACAATATTCCCATTCCAAGATACTACAGTGTCTTATAGAAATTTTGCTTATTTGTATCATTTATGCATGGGATACATTTGCATATACTTTAATTTCAGAGCAGCATAGTTATCTATAATTATCTTATTTTGTTTTACAATTTCATTATACGTCCAATGGATTCATGATTTGGGACTTTGTTCTGATATTTATCAAGACTCTTCCATGGACTTTGTATGAACTACTCAATTTATTTTTCTAATGCAATCTGTGAAAAATACAATAAAGTGTAAGGGAGGGGTGTGAGAACGAAAGGCAGATGGCATGAATGATGTCTCGTTTTTCTGACAAAGACTATAACAAGGATGGAAAATGATACACTGTGAATCCATTGCAGTGACAAAGATTATAATGAGAATTGGTCTGAACATAACCGACTGCATTCTCATTACACTCTGTAGATTGTAATCTTCTCATCCTCCTCAGAGGCGGCACCCATCCTCCACTGACTGATGAGTCTTCCGTATAGCTGTACTTCAATTTGCTTTAAAAAAATTTTTTATATAAATGGGCCATTAGGAAAAGCAAGTAATAAAAAATTCAAAATTGAGGCTGGAGCTCTCATTCCAAAGACTGGTAAAAAAGAGAGATTTTATTTGCTGATGTAAAATGATATTAGTTGGCACTTTAATAAATGGCAGTATTTCAAACAAAACATCACTTTTTACTCTGGCAAATAAAACCTGATGAGTGTAATGTTTTAGCAGAAGATGTGGATAGCACTTGAATAATACAAGGAAGAAGTTTATAAAGAGTGATAATCCTGTAGGTTTTCTTTAAATATGTTGTGATAATTTATTTTCATAATAATACATGAAAAGTATCTAGGGATAACTGCAAAATTTCCAATGAAACTGTAACTGATAACTTTTAAACTTTTTATAACTGATTCAAATAATGACCTGCATACTAATAAAGGCCAGAAGTTAATTTTAGAATAAATGGAAAATATGGTAAAGTTATTTTCTATAAAAAGACGTGGTGCTGATAATGTTATTGCAGAATGCTAACAAATTGTGAAATATACTGTTGATGTTTTTAAAAAATAAAACAACAATGAATACAATAACTTCCTTAACTAAAAATATATTAAATTACTGCAAGCATTACTAAGCTAGAAACAAAGTCTTTATACATTATCCAGCATTGTTCTAATGATCCAAACCCATCAGTCAATGAAATAAAGGAAATAGTATTGGAACTGTAGTCACAAAAATAGCCTTACTTTAGCTTAGCATGGTGGTGAATGCCTGTAATCCCAGATGTTCAGGAGGCTGAGGCAGGAGGATCGCCAATCCAAAGCCAGTCTCAGCAAAAATGAGATGCTAATCAACTTAGTGAGACCCGGTCTCTAAATAAAAAATACAAAATAGAGCTGGGAATGCCACGCAGTTGTCGAGTGCCCCTGAGTTCGTTCCCTGGTACCCCTTCCCCGCCAATAGCATTACTTCAAAGAAGTATTTTTAATCCAACAAATCAAAGAGAATAAACTAGAATAGAACAAACGAGAATTTAGACAGTTTTTCACATATTCATAGTGATTAATATCTTTCCTTAAATTTGTAATAACAATTTAACTATAATACAAATGAGTTATTCACAATAGTAACAAAATTGTAAAATCCCTAAAAGGAGATAACAACCTATATACAAATGACTATAAGCTGTCACTGAGGACACAACATAAGACTGAAAGGACAAGAGAGACATACTGTCTTCCATGTAAAAGTTTGATTAATATTTCAATAGACTATCAGAAACTAGGCAAATTATTTTTGTACTTCACATCGTGGAAGTATTTAGAAAGTAGCTAATAAAGTTTTAGAGACCACCTACTATTATGGATATGAAACTGTACTCTCAATTACAGGGACTAAAATGGGAAGTTATTCAGTATGGGAATAAACAGACTGATAAATTAGATCTGAATGTAGACTGTGCATATATGAATAATTGGCATATCATAAAACTTATGTTCAAAGCTGTGGAAATATAATTAGCTATTCAATAATTGTTTTAATTCAATTTGATATGCATGTGGAGAATATAATAAAATATTCATCTTACACTAATTATAATACATTTCAAATCTATGTTCAGTCTAAAGATGATATCCAAAATGATGATTGAGCTAGATTTAAGTATAGCAGCAGACATTTTATAAGCAGGTCAGATATTAAAGCTGAAACACCTCTGTCTGGCAAAAGATACTTTTACTGAAAGGACAAACATTGGAAAAAATACAAAATCATGACATCACATTCTTCACCTAGAAATTTAACATTAGCTTAAAAGATTGCTAATCATGTTGGAAGAAGTGTAATATTAGACATTTAGTTAAAAAAAAATCTGTATATTAATATTTTTAAGAGACTTAGGAGAGAAAATCAAATAAATGTATCCTTCCTTAAAAGTGTAGGTACTTGATTAACCAGCTATCATTTAACTATACTAAAGAAGAATCATACTTTTAACCTGGACCAACCTCTATGCAGTGATGTTTGACCCAGACATGCATAGGTTCTAGATCTTTCATAAAAAAGGATGTCAGGCATATTTCTTCCTAACCTTAAAATTGAAGCATATGATCCTTTATTTGGCAAATAACTTAAAATATCTACTCAAGAGGTAATTTTACCAGAGAATAAACCCTCAAATTTACTTACAGCTTGTACTAAAGCATGCTTGTGTTGGTTTGAATGTGTCCCTTCAAAATTTGCATGCTGCCAGTGTTATAATATTAAGGGGTAAGGCCTTGAAGAGGTGATTAGGTAGTGAAGTCTCCTTGCTCATGAATGAAATTGAGGACTTCATAAAAGTTGCTTCACCCAATCATTGACTGGCTTGCCCTTCCTCTCTCTACCATGTGAGAACACATCATTCCCTGAGATTTGTCATAACCCAAGGAGAAAGCTCTTACCAGACAACTGATCCTGCCAGCACCTGGTTCTTGGATTTCCAACTTCCAGAAATATAAGATAGTATGTTTCTATGCTTTATAAATTAACTAGTTGCAGGTATGTGATGCTCCATTCTTTGTTCCCATCCTTCCTGAGGTTAAAAATCCAGTGAATCTCCTTATCAGTTTAGTCTACTGTGACTGATTTTTATCATAGGACTACTAAGATATGAAATGAAGCAATGCAGGAAATATTGGTGACTGGTAGGAATTCTCTGGATCAGGTCTTTTTTAGATATGTGTGAAAGAACTGATTGAATCAGCTTAATTCATTTTTTTTTAAATTTAGAAATGAATCAATTAGATTGAAGAAAGTCATATTAACATCTATAAATTCTTAGAGCATGAATTCCCCAGAGTACAAAAGAAAGCATAAATGATTTTTTTTCTCTTTTCCTACTTTCATGAGTTGATTTATCAAAGTGATTATTGAAGAAACCCAATATGCAGTAAAAGGTATCCTGCAGATTTTGGAGAAGAAATTCCACAGTGAGATTTTCTCACCCAATGTGAAGTAGTCATTGAACTTTCACAACATTCAGAAAGACTTACATTATGAATTACTAAATCGATAAGAAATATTTCAAAATAAAGAGTCTCATTATCAGCTCCACTTAGAGCTGTATTCAGGATTTTAACACTTCATATTTTTATAGTATCAGCTGTGGTTTCATTTTTTGTTTTCTTCTGAACAAAAGCATTTAGGCCAGTACTCCTGTACTATCAGCAACGGATGGACTAAATGGATGCAGTCACTCTGTCCATACCAGTGGGAGATAAGGTAGAGAACTGATTCTATTTATTGGCAAAAACAAAGTTGTTTTCACATTAATGGTAGGTGTTTCCAAAAAATACCCTTTGCTTTTAACCTGCTCACTAATGGCTGGTTTGTTAATTTCTCACTAGCCAAGGATAAAGAGAGACCTGGTAGAAATCTTATAAAGAGAAAAACCTAATTCAATCTAATTCATATTTTTATTTAAGGAGCCAACATAGTTAATTGTGAAACTATGATTAAATAAAGGGAAATTATTGTTGATTTTATTGCATTAAGAACTGTAGAAATTGCGGCTGGGGATGTGGCTCAAGCGGTAGGACGCTCACCTGGCATGCGTGCGGCCCGGGTTCGATCCTCAGCACCACATACAAACAAAGATGTTGTGTCTGCCGAAAACTAAAAAATAAATAGTAAAAAATTCTCTCTCTCTCTCTCACACTCTCTCTTTAAAAAGAAAAAAAATTGTAGAAATATTTCAAAAGACTGTAGTTTGTTATCTTCTATATGGTAACATCACCACCTGAGCTTTGCCCAGATAATTAGTATCTTATTTATTGCAGATTATAAAATAGCCCAGAAGAGTCTTTCCTAAAAAAGCTAACAATAACTGTTCCCAAAGGACTCGCTCACCATTGAAGTGAATATATACAACATGTGAAAACATCCTTATGTTGTCATTTAAGATGTGCAGTTTTCAAAGGTCCATGTGAAATTGTATGATATTAGTTGTGAACCCAAATAATAAAAAAAAAAAGTTTTGAAAAATATCTCCCAGAGAAAAAGCTTAATTAAGGTGTATAATGCACATAAACATATATTACATGCCCTTTGAACATTAAATTGCTGCTGTTACTTTTTTAAAGTTGGTTAAATTGATACTACAGTGTATTTTATACATTATGATATATAAAACTGCTAAAGTAAATTTATTGATAAAATTAGAAATATCTTTCTGTTGAATTCAACAATTTTCGCATTTTATTGTGAGGGATAGATAAGCACAGAGTACTCTAGAGAGCAGGAAAAAAATTAAAAACTAAAAATATTTTATTAGAAAAAAATGGTTCTCATCTTTCATTTATATTGTTAATTGATGAAGATGAGTAAACAGAAATGTAAAAATGAAAATTCTATTTTTTTGTGAAATAAAATGTGACTACATACATCAATAGGCATTATTGAGTTTAAAATGATTAAGAGGACTTTTTAAAACAAAAAATAACATTTCCTGGAAGAAATAACAATATAACACAAATTAGGCATTCACTTTTCTGTGAAAAAAACCTCTTTAATAACTTTTCTTATGATGGGCATATAAATCTTTAGGATACCTCATTGGTTTAGAATTATTCATGCAAAAAGTGTTCTGAGTAGCAAAGGGTTATCTCTTGGCTTCTTCTCACCTATAAACTATGACTCAGACTCTGGTATATTGAAAATATCCTTCTTGCTTAGGCAGCCAGGATTTATGAATGGAGGTTCCACTGGGGCACAGCGGCCCACACCTGTAATCCCATGATGTGGGAGGCTCAGGCAGGAGGATCATAAGTTCAGAGCCAGCCTCAGCAACTTTGCAATTCCTTAAGAAACTCAGCGGGACATTGTCTCTAAAAAATATGTAAAAATGGGCTGGGGATGGGGCTCAATGATTGAGCACCCCTGGCTTCAATCCACAGTACAAAAAAAAAAAAAGTTCCAACATTAGACAAGAGAGATTTAAAAATCAATTTAGTCTCTTATTGTTCTGTGACTTTGGATAAGTAATGGGCTGTTTTGGGGTCTTTACTTTTTTAGCTGCAACATGTGAATGATGGTAACAATAATATCTTTCTAAACATAAGTTTCGATTTTGTTTTCATTTTATTTAAAAAATAAATTAGAATAATGACATGAAATTACCTGAACTATGTTAGATATTAGCACATATTTTCTCAGCTTATTTAACAAAATAAATATTTTTTTTCCAAAATAGTATTTGACCTTCCTGTTGCCTCCTATGGGAGTTTATGACTTAATGTCTATTTTGTCTGATGTAAGTAACATCCCTTCTGCTCTCTTTTGGTAACCATTTGAGTGGAATAAACATTCCTTCCTTTTCCTTTCAGCTTATGTGTTCCTTAAATCTAAGGTGAGTCTTTTGTACACAGCATATGGTTAGGTTTTGTTCTTTTAATCCATTCAGCCTCCCTGTTCTTTGATTTTAATCAATTTTTATTTAAAATAATTATCAATATTTAGGTTGTTTTCCCCTCAAATATTCTATCATTTGATTATTGTAACTTTTCTCAATAGAACACACAAAATACACAGTTCTTAAGAATTATATTGGTTCATTCATTCATTAGCTTAAAAGTTATTGAGTGCTTGCTATGTGTGAATCACTATGCTAACAATTTTACAACAGAGAAAATCAGACATGGCCTTTGATTTCATGAAGATATTCAATTCAAGGAAAATAGACAAGAGCATAAATAAATATAATTTCAAATATTAAGATATTATTTTAAATCACATTATTTTAGATCAGAATACAGGATTCTTTTTTCAGAAACAAAACTTCTGTGATATGACAAATTAAGTTTATATACAAAAGATAAGAAATGCTATTCAAGGGCATCTAAGTTGGTTCCATTGTTTATCTATTGTGAATTAAGCTGCTAAAAACATTGATGTGGCTGTGTCACTGCAGTATGCTGATTTTAAGTCCTTTGGATTATAAACTGAGGAATGGGATAGCTGGTTCAAATGGTGGTTCCATTCCAAGTTTTCTGAGGAATCTCCATAATGCTTTCCAGAGTGGTTGCATCAATTTGCAGTCCTACCACCCATGTATGAGTGTACCTTTTCCCCTACATCCTTGTGAGCACTTATTATTGCTTGTATTCTTCATAATCGCCATTCTGACTGGAGTGAGATAAAATTTTAGACTATTTTTGATTTGTATTTTTCTAATTGCTGGAGGTTTTGAACATTTTTTCATGTTTGATGATCAGTTGTATTTTTTTCTTCTGTGAAGTGTCTGCTTAATTCCTTAGCCCAAATTTATTGATTGAATTATTTGTCTTTTTGGTGTTAAGTCTTTGAATTCTTTATATATTCTGAATATTAGTGCCTGAGGTGCCTGTGATAAAGATTCCCTTCAACAGATGAATGGAAAAAGAAAAAAAAAATGTATATATATGCAAAGGAATATTACTCATCCTTAAAGAAGAATGAAATTATGGCATTTGCAGTTAAATGGATGGAGCTAGGGAATATCATGCTAAACAAAGTTAGCCAAAACCATAAAACCAAAAGCTGATTGTTTCCTCTGATAAGCAGATGCTGAACCATAATGGGAGGGGAGGTAAAGAAGAATGAAAGAACTTCGGATTGGGCAGAGGGGAGTGAAGGGAGGGGAGGGGTTTGGAGGTGGGAAGGACAGTGGAATGAGATGGACGTCATTAACCTATATTACCCTATATATACATATGATTACACAACCAGCATGACTCTGCTCCATGTACAGCCAGAAGAATGAAAAGTTGTGTTCCATTTGTGTACAATGTGTCAAAATTCATTCTGCTGTCATGTACAACTAATTAGAACAAATAAGGAATGAAATATATATATAATATTAAATTAAAAATGCAAAATAAAAGTTATTTTCAAGGTTCTTTTAAAAATATAAAATAAAAGAAATGATACTCAAATAGATAAAAGAAGTTAGTTGGTGAGCAATAAGGGCAAATACCTTAACTTGAGATAAGACACTCATTCTAAGATATTTCAGAAAATCACTACTTCGGAGTATAATGTTAGAAGAATATGACATAATAGGATTTTTGTGAGGGTAGATCTCTACCATGCAGGGATTTGTATGCTATTCAAAGTTTGTATTTATTCTAAGTATAATAGGAAAAAAATAAAAACTTTAAGCTGGTGTGCTTAATGTAATTTTCTTCATTAAGTCATTCCTTTATTACTATATGTCAACTGGTTTAAGAATGAAAAAATGGCAATGTAGTTACGTAGGTATCTAGGCATAATGATGGCAGTTTAGGCTGGGTAGTGGCATTGAACCAGGAACAAGCAAATGACTTACAGATATCATTGGAAGGTAGAAAAGACAGTACTTGATAAATTTATTATAGGGTCTGAGAGAAAGGAAGGAATCAAGACTGTCTTCTAGTAATTAATTATCCATTAGCTATAATTTTGAGGAATAATGTTAACTTTTAATAGGATTAAATATACACACAGCCTTTTACATATATTTAAAAACATAAATTGGTATATCCACATAATTGCCAAATTACTGCTAGTAGTAATGCATGTCTTCTTTGAGCTTGTATGGTATTGCTTAAGAAATCTAAAGAGAATAATAATCTTTCTTTTACAAGTTTCTTAGAAGATGAATGAAATATATTCTTTTTACCTTCCAGGAACCAAATATTCCCATGTGTATTAAGAAAAAATTTAGTCTAGATTGGTTTTAGACTCTTTTTTACTTTATTTTTTCCCTTTGCAAAAATGATGTCACTTTCTGATCCAAGAACCCTTGTAGAATTTTGTACTGGTGCTAAGGAAACTGTGGTACCTGTTAAAGATTTGGTGGGTGCTTCAGATTAGGAGTGTTTTCCAGAGCAATTAAGGCATTTAACATATTTCACTAGTTTTATAAACACAGTGTGCTCCTAAACACTTGAAAACTGTAAAGGTTAAAAAAAAAAAAAAAGAATCAGGCAACGTTTTAGGAAAGTGCATGCATCCACTTACAATCCCCTTGTCACTTGAATAGCACTCAATGTACTCAAAATTATAGCTATTACAGAAGAAATTGTAAGTTAAATATAGGGAAGTGTATAAACTATGTTTATCACCAGCATAGCGCTAAGCACTACCTATGTCAGTATGATACCATAAGCAAAAGTCACACAAACAATGACACCTGTTTCTCATTTAGTACTTTTTTCACTTTTTGTGTCATGACTATGAATTTAATCCTTTTAATAAATGCATGTTTTTTTTTTCTTTAGCCTATGAGTACCTACTAAAGCATCTTTTAGTCCATATGATCAGAATATTGTTGAATGAGCCCAGTACCGCTTCTTGTACTGGTGATTCAAGATTGGTCAGATTGTACTGGTTGATATTTTTCTGAGCTCTCTTTTTGTAAAATAGTAGTTTATACAGCTATAAATTGCATTCTAATCTTCATTTTACCATCACCTGAGTTTCACAGAATTGGATAAATTCTCCTTTAACTTAGATAGGGAACCTTCCCTCTTTATCTAATATTTTCTTAATGCTGGTAAGAGAAATAAGGATAATATGGGTAAAAACAACATAGAAAATATTAAAAGTTCTCAAACTCTTTTATGCAATATTTTTAATTCTCTTTCCCCTCAGTATTTCGGCAAAACTGTCAGAAAAGAATACAATCTTGTTGTTGATCTTCAATTTCATTATTTTTTTATAAAAATATGTTTTATTTATTTATTGATTACACCATAATAACTCTTAAGATTGGAAGGAAATCTATTAAAATTTTAATAGCATGTTAAAAACATTATCCAAAACTTGGAGAAAGAGACAAAAGAAGGTTGCATGTGCTTTTTTTAAAGGATTGTTTTTAAAAAATTTATTCTAATTTTTTTCTTTTTAAAATTTTTTTTAAATTTTTTATCAATTTTTTAAATTTTTATTAATTATCCATTAGCTGAAATTTTGCGGAATAATGTTAACTTTTAATAGGATTAAATATACACACAGCCTTTTACATGTATTTAAAAATATAATATGGCATAGCCACATTTTTGTAGCAGGTGAATATTATCAGGAAAATGGCCTAAAGACAGGTTGCAGAGTAAAGAATAAATTGACCCTCATGTTATATAAATTGGAAAATTGGTTCTGCAATTCCAAGGAATTTACTGAAATTTGAGCAGTTAGTGATCAATAATAACCACACATAAAAATGTACATAATGCTAGGAAGCTAGCAAACTAGGGAATAATTCAATCTGTTTCTTCTACTGATCCTTGGATACCTTTTTTTTTTTTTTAGTTCTTTTAAATCAGGGTTCATGGCAAACTAAGGACTTTTCTAGTTGGCAAATCCTATAAATAGAAAGATCCTCCATATTTTGCTTTGCAATGTATTCTCTGCAAGTAACCAGGTCTGGCATAAAAATAAACACTTTTTGCTAACTGATAAGTCCCAATCTGTAAATATAGATTTTAAATTTTCTAGTATATCTAGTTATATATATATATATATAACATACAGGTTTAGCAGAAATTCTTAGGCATTAGGAAACACTAGTTGTGAGAAGTTGTACATGCAGCTTAAGCTGTAAGCCTCAGATTTATTTATTTTTTATTATTAAAGTGACGATGATTTTACTTCTATCATTATTCAAGTTAGGGATTAAATAAAGAAATTTGTTGTGAAAAATCAAAGTGCTTGGTACATTTGCCATTTGAGTAAAATTGTCAAGGGCTTCTGAATCAGATTTTGCTGATAAGACACTCTTTATGACTAATATGGTTAAAATAAAACTAAGACTTATCTTCAATGTCCTCTAAAAACAATATTAGATCATGTTTCCATAGAAATATTTGTGAGATTAAATTTTAATATCAATTCAAGAAATAATAGTGTTCATTTTTTGGAGGATCTGCTCTTGCTAGTTCTTAACAGTAAAAATTCAATCTATATCACATAGGGAAGAAAAATATGCTATGTGTTATTGTCATCTTTACATTATAAGAGATAAAAATTTATAATGATAAAACTAGAAATTTTAAATATTAATGGAAAGCATTCTGTCAACTAAATGCAGCTGGAAAACAGATAGAAATGGGAAGATAGAAAATATTCAGATAGAAAATATTCAGGTAATAAATTTTGCAATGAACCCTAGTTTTCTATGTTCTGATATGATTTTAGAGCATCTTCCACCTACCAAAAAAATGTTTTTCTACTATTATACTTATCTTTCCAATCATCCCAAATCAGTAAGACTAGTTCAATAATATTAAGTAATTATTTAAAAAGTATGATTATTTATTGGACTGTATTAATATAATATTTTTGGTATATAAGCTATGATAAAGACATAAAATTTGATAATTCAATATGGTTTGTATTGACAACATAAATCTTAATAATGTTTGATATTTAGTTTGTATTTTATATGAATTTAAATTACATATGTCATAACTGGGCATTTTAATAAATTTTCCTTATATGAAACTTGAGAGAGGAAATAAAAAAAATATAGTGATAACTCAGAGAAGGTAGATTCAATTAAGATAATATAAGAGAGACCATTAGCTCTAAATCAAACAGAAGCACTTTTTTGTTCTTTAATAATTTGCACTTATATCTGGGTCTCAGGAGTTGTGAAACTCAATCTGGTCTCTAATATTGACTTTTAGTGTTAGGCAATTTTATCAACCTTTCTTTACATCAACTCTCAGATTCTTAGTCTAACATCAGCTCTCAACTGTTTTATTAAATTGATTTGAGAAAGAACATGGTATTTTAAAACAGCAAGTTATTACAAAGAAGTTATAATTGGTTTCATATATTTTTTTGTATTTTACAGGGTGATATGAATTTGATTTATTTCAAGGTACTGAAACAACTCTTTTATACAGAGTGTAGAAAGTCTGATTTCCTTCTCTTGCACAATTCTGTGACCCATATACTTGAGCTGATACCAATCAAAACAGTCACCTATGAAGATCTTTTTTTTCTCAAAACTTTCCTAAAGAAGTTAAATAGTAATGGCATTAAATATTCAGATGTCAAGGGGATTCTTATGGACATGTAGGGAATGAATTGAGCAAAATTATTTAGCATTGTAATGTCGGGTTCACATAGTTTGATTCTGTGACTGAAATGATCTTAAATGTTTCTATAATTTGAAAAGACTGTCATAAATTTCTTTGAGGGATGAGTTAAATGGAAAGAAACCAAAGTCCTAATTCCTTGAGATATTTTCTTCTGTTTTAGAGTGAAGTATTGAGAAAAACAGAGGTAGAGTTACTAGCATAATGTAGTTATTAGCATTGCCCATATTCAATAACACATTAGGAAACTGAGGCACAGAGAATTTAAATAGAAAGATACCTAGCAAATAATTAAACCACAATTACAACCCTTGATAGGAATGTTTAATGAATTTTTAGCTTATAAATAGTTAATGTTTTTAAATTATTTTATATTTATTATGGTAATTATTATATTAGCTAGTACATATGTAATACTGAATGGCTGGAACTATTTTAAGAATTTCATGTTTATTCAATCATTAGACCTCATATAACAACTCTGTGGAATAGAGTATATTATTATGTTCTAATTTTCATTACTGATAAAAAATAAACAAAACTAAAGCACAGAGAGATTAGGTAAATTGATTATAAGTAATAGGAATAGAATATACACCCAAACAGCCTGACTCCAGACCACTGAGCTGCCCTCCAGCATTGAGAATCCTACCTTTTTCTCAGGCACTCAATACCTTTTTCTTAAATGAACTGAATAAATATACAAACCATCCTTCTATGTCCATTAAGTTTCCTACTTTTTGTCTAAATCAATTTCAGGATTTAGAATTAAGTATGGGAGTATGATGATCCACTAAGATTTTTAAAAGTGTTTCATTTTCATATGGTTGATAAGGCATTGAAGTCTAGTACAATGTGAGAAATTCATGCTGCATTTTAATATGCCCAAGACTCTGAGAGCTTATCCCTGCAATAAAGAAGCTTAGTTATTTTTTTTCAACCTAAACTTATTTGACCACAGAATCCTTGGTGGAAGGCAGTGAAATCTTTTAATACCCAACAGAAGTAAATTTTTCCAGAACACAAAACAAATGTGAGTATTACCAAGATGGAAGTAATTTTCACATTTTTCATCATAGACACTATTTACTAATAGGAATATTTAACCTTCATTAAGTACCCATTTCCTGACTCTGTGAGTTATTTATATATTTGTTTCTAAATATACAAATATTGATTATACTATCCCAAATAATTGTGTTTTCATACTCTAACCAGTTGTCACATGGAAGTTGTTAGAATTTTAATGTTCATCCATCCTTAATAAGTGAAAGAGATACATTCAAGAATGAAAAAATACTACGTTGCTAATCTTCAGAGTACACTGGGTACTCTGGATGAAAATCCATAGTGTTTCCTTGAAACCAGAGGGTCAATGTACCTCTCAAAATACTTACACTAGAAAGGGATTGAAAGATTTTGGAAACACACATCTATCTTGCATATGTCACTTAATTTTTTTGTTAGAAAAATCTAGTTTAAATTATTCAATATTCATGTTTTCTGTCTACTACCATTTATTCTGTTTCAAAAGTTTAAAATAAACTGTAAAATATAAATATTGATGTGGTTACATCACTATTGTATGCTGATTTTAAGTCATTTGTGTACCTACCAAGGGGTGGGATAAGTTGGTCAAATGGTGGCTCTATTCCAAATTTTCTGAGGAATCTTCATACTACTTTCCAGTGTGGTTGCACCAATTTGCAGTCCCACCAGAAATGAACCTTTTTCCCACATGCTTGTCAATATTTATTGTTACTTGTATTCTTGATAATTGCTATTCTGAGCAGCTCAGTTCACAATAGCTAAACTATGGAACTAGCCTAGGTGCCCTTCAAGAGATGAATGGATAAAGAAAATTTGGTGCACATACACAATGGAACATTGCTTAACCATAAAGAGAAATGAAATTATGGCATTTGCTGGTAAATGGATGGAACTGGAGTCTATCATGCTAGTATAAGCCAATCCCAGAAAACCAGAGGCCAAATGTTCTCTCTGATATGCAGATGCTAACTCACAATAAGGGGCTAGTTAGGGAAAAATAGAAGTACTTTGAATTAGACAAAGGGTAATGAAGGCATTCAAGGGGGATTGGGTGTAGGCAAGTTAGTAGAATGAATCAGACATTACTTTCAATATGCATATATGACCAATGTAATTCCACATCATGTACAACCAGAAGAATGTGAAGTTGTACACCATATATGTATAATATGTCAAAAGGCATTCTACTTTCACATGTTAAAATGCTATAAAATATATTTTCAGCTTAAATTATATTGTAAAATATCAAAAATATGTAATTTGTACTTTATGTACATACTTTCAGATTCTGTTTATTCTTCATGACTCCATTCAAGTGCACAAAACTTCTCTAGAGCCTTTTATGTTTTCTGAGTCCAAAATAAAATCTCCCTATATCTCTATTGTAATGTACTTATGAGAGACATAATTTTAATACTACATTTAATTTATTTATGTTCATATTTATTTTTCTCTGGTCAACTGTAAGCTCCTCCAGGGAAGGATCCATGTGCCATCTAGCCTTTTAGCCCCCAAAGTGCCTGTACGCCATGAACAGAACACATATTTAAGGATTGAATCCATTATGAATGAGTAACATTGATGGTTATGGTGAAAAAAATGCTTCTATATCACCTTTAAAATGAATGTATTTCATTACTTCCTCTGAATAATAAAAAGAAAATTTCCAATGTTAGAAGTATATTCTCTACAACCAGCTTTAATCACAACAGATTTATGCACTGAGCTGAGTAGTAAATCCCTTTTAGTATTGATCCTGTTTAGAATAGTGAGTGACTTAGGACAATTTCAATCTTGTAAAGTAGAACATTTAGCAATGGCATGTCAGAAAGGCCTATGCTCTATCAGAAATAGCAACAGATTTATTCCAGCATTTATCTGGTTTATGCAGAATTGCTAGTCTCTTTTGTCCCATATATGACAATGTAATATGTCTCAACATGCTTAGGTTTATATCTAGATGAAAACTTCTGAAGTCAATTTTCAGATTGTTAAGAGAAGTTAGTGAGTGTCCTGATGAATGGTCAGGATACCATAGTACTGTCTCAAAACATGTTCTTTTTTTAACATCAGCAAGTTTTAAAAATGAGAAATGAATCTCTTAGAAATGAGTAGGTTCAGAAATAAACTCAGTGCAGCAGATTATGCCAGGCCTACTTATGTGGCTCCAATTCTCTTACAATTAAATCATTTCTTCAAAAATCAACAATCAGATTGATATAAATTTAACTGGAATAAACTTAATTTTTAATGTTTATTTGGTGACTCATGTTCCAGACACTATCCTGAGTAACTAATCTCATTTAACTTTTGCAGTATCCTGCAAGAAAAGTAACAGAGCTATTTAGAAGTGAAGAGAGTGAATCCTAACATGGTGAACACTAGCCCAAATAGTAAAGTGGACAAGGTAGAATTTAGACCTAATTCCCTGCTAATAATATAACTTCATATTCAAATACTTTAATTTTTTTTAGTTATAAATGGACACAATACCTTTATTTTATTTATTTTAGTTTTATGTGGTGCCAAGGATTGAACCCAGTGCATCACTCATGCCAGGCAAACATTCCACTGCTGAGCCACAACCCCAGCCCCACATTCAAATACTTTTTTAACAACAAATATTGATTGGTTTATTTTTACCATAAACATAATTTTGAAATAATACACTTTGGTGGGAATGACCAATGCAAATTAATGATTTTATAGTCTCTTTCTATAAGTTTTCTGTTTTTGTAGTCTATTAAGTATATTTTCAAGATTCTGAGAATATATTTAATAAGTAGTGTTGAGATTTCCTTTCATTTGTTTTCTTGTTCCCAGCAGTAGATGTTTTCTTAGGGGTTTAACAATAACATTGTCTATGTAAATTTGATGATTTAAGAAGAAGAGTGATGCCAATCTAAAGATGATACTAATTCCTTCAGCAAATATGTATTAGAAAATATTGTATCAGCCATTCCTCTTAGGAACTGAAAATACCAATGTGAATTCTATCGCTAAAGACTTTACAAGCCAATGGGAGGAAGAACAGATATTGACAAAACAGCAATTGAACACTGGATAATAAGAGTTGTAAGACTGTGTTTTTAACTATCATAATTGGTGAGTCCAAGGATATTCTGGATTAAAACAAAATGAAGAGCTTGCAATAGAAAAATAGCAACAACAAAAACAACATAGTTTCTTTCATAGTAAAGACAGAATCTGGGGTCAGACAGATCTCTTTCAATCTGGATTTTTAATGTCACACAATTTACTTCATATTTGTAAACATTAGCTTACTCATCTTTCAAAGGACGATGATAAACTGAACTCATAAGCCTGGGTGATTTAAATGAAGTCATGCTAGTGTCTGAAATGTGATAAGCAGACAGTAAAACTTGGTAAATAGTCATACTTCATTTCTCTTTTTGGAGAACTGAAATGCCCATTGTGATCTGAGAAGTGAATCCTGAAATAAGATATCTTAAATTTGTTTAACCCAGACTCATTGGACAATGTTATAATTTTACCTGTAATATTTATTAGTCATATGCATAGTTACTGTTCTAGTCAGCTTTTGCCACTGTAACCAAAAGAGCTGACAAGCAACTAGAGGAGGAAAAGTTTATTTGGCATTTAGTGTTTCAGAGATCTTAGTCCATAGATGGCTGACTTCATTGCTCTAGGCTCAAGATGAGGCAGAACATCTAGGTGGAAGGGTATGTAGAAGAAAACCAGGTCAGGATGTGGCACTCAGGAAGTAGAGAGAGAGGGCTCTGCTCACCAGGGACAAAATATAAATCCCAAAGGCACATCCCCAGAGACTTGTCTCCTCCAGCTACACCCCTTCTGACTACAGTTACCCCCCAGTTAATCCATTTCAGTTGATTAATGCACTGTTTAGGTTAAGGCTTTAATAACTCAATCATTTCACCCTGGTAAATTCTTGAATAATATAAATGATATGAGGGGAATACATCATATCAAAGCCATAAAAGTAACTATATGAAAGAAGAGGTTTCGGAAAATTCCATTCTAAATATACAAATGCCTGAGTGAAAATAAGTGTCCTGACTGTATAAATGTAGTTATATATTTATAATTTTCATAAATATCAGTATAATTTAATTTTTCATTTTTTTAAATATTTTGCCATGTATATATATCAACGTAGTGATCAAGAAACGAAGCTCTAGGGATAGAAAGTTCTGAATTGAGTTGCTGGTGATCTTCGTTACTAGTTGTAGGATTTTGTGGAATATATCAAGTCTGTCAGCCTAGAGATCCTCAATTGTATGACTAGAGAAATAATATCTATTTCTGTGCAGTAGTACTGAAGGATAAACAAATTAATGAAAGAACCATAATTACATAAACTCGACATACGAGCTTTCTAAAATAATTTCTGCAACCATTACTATTTATTCATAACTATTATATTTACTTTCTAAGTAACATATGTCCTATTAACAAACTATTAATACTTTTAGTTTAGTGCACCATCACTTCCTATGATATTTCTTCTTTATGTGTATATTGAAGCTAAAGAACCTATTTAGAGGGCTGAGATTGTAGCTCAGTGGTAGGGCGCTGCATGCATGAGGCACTGGGTTCAATCCTCAGTACCACATACAAATAAATAAATAAATAAAATAGAGATATTGTGTCCATCTACAGCTAAAAAAATTATTTTTTAAAAAGAACCTATTTGGAGATATTTGCATTTAACTACAGAACAGAATGCAGAATGTCATTTACCTCAACTATTCTCTCTGTGCACATTTATAGACCCTTCCCTGTTTTATGTTGTTTTAAGTGAAAAGGAATGAGTGAGCTTTACCCAGGATGATTTTTCATAGCATGGAGCTAACATCTGCTGATTTGTATAATCTGGGCCGGTATGAAAGAGATTGTTATTTTCAGTAAAACAGGCATCTCTAGAACATTTTTTTCCTTCTATAATTAAATCAACCAAATATCACCTTTACACTAAAGTTAAGTCTCCTCTCCACTCCCTTTTAAGCAATTCAAAGGAGTTTCTTTGTCAATGTTAACTATTAATGTTAATTATGGAAAATCCTAGTGTTAACACTACTGTCCTTCCTACATAAGGATGATGTTACAGAATACAATTAGTGTGGTGTGTACACATTTCAGATTATGTTTTCCTCCAGTTGTGTGGGTGGTCTTGTGCTGATCTGGCAAGAATCTTGCTCAGTTTATTTCCTTTGTCAGCAAGGGCTCCTACAATGCACACAGTTTATAGAAATTAAGGGTAATGTGTGGTCAGAAAATAGGACAAAGCAGAGCGACATCAAAGCCTTTACCACTGTACCCCTGGCACATTTCCCTAACACTGGAGATAACGAAGAGAAGATCATTTTAATAAAAACAGCCAGCTGCTTCTAAATGGGAAGTCAGTGACACCTGCTCTCCTGCCCAGTCAATCGGCTCTTTCAACTGGCCATTGATTGAACATGTTTATGGAATCCTTTTAGGAAATTAAGATGGAGGAAATGATAAAATTCTTTTGCATACGAAAACAGTGAGTGAGAGAGGATATATATTTTGTGACTTTAAAATTACTGAATTTAAACTGATCTGGAGAGGGGAAGGAAGATGGCGGCGAGGGGAGTGCATTGCCCCCGTGTGCTGCTTCACTGTGTGGGAGTATGACAAGTCAGGACGGCTAAAGGATATCTTGTTAGGAATTTCCAGCAATAGTGGGGTGCTCCGCAACCTGGAGGAAGGATTTCCATCGCACGAGGATCGGCTACGGGGACTCAAACGCGAGAGGTTTGTCGCACGGAGGGTAACACTGCTTATTCAGCAAACCGCCCCGCGGCTAGAGTCTGCAGTGCGCGCTGGGAAACGAGGAGATAGCGACGCAGGGATACAGCGCTGCAGTTTCTGCCAGCCGTGCAAGCACCGTACTCAGGGCTGAATTCTGGGTTCGAGACAGGGGAAGGAAGCGGTCCATCTCGGTTCTCCACACCGGTCAGACCACAGAGGAGGCCAGCAGCCACCATGTTGGAAAGCTGACATCACCATCCCTGTTTTCGACTGACCGCAGCTCATTCAGCCATAGAACAGGTAATTTCAGGCTGCAATTCACCTGCGGCTTGCAGACAGATTGCTAGGGTTCAGTGCCTGGGAGCTTCTTAGAACCTGATCTTATCGGAGCAAACACCGAGCGCGGGGCGGCCGAGTTCCGGCTCCCGGAACCGTCCCGG